>NC_081406.1:251519431-251819431 GCF_030272615.1 Cryptomeria japonica
ACCAAGACATATGGAAACTTCCCTAATCATAACCAAATTGACAAAAGGCATCATATCTATACCCAACTAATCCAATTCAACTCAAGACCAACTAGGTTGCGAGTGTGTGGTAGCTCAATATGGCGAATATGTAAGATTATTGAACCAGATTCTTCTCCTGAGTGATACTCTTCCTCCTCCCTGGAGGATCGTTCATTTCTTGCATCCAACTCGACACATTTGTAATAACCCACTTAACTTAACCCAAATTCTTTTTTTTTTTATAGATATAAATATTGATTTCTTGTTATTATTTATTCTTAATTATGTTTGATTCAATCGCATACTCAAGTACATATATCCAACCGGGATGGGCATCTAACCATACGGGCTAGGCATCTAACCATACAGACTAGGCATCTATCCATATGGGACTAGGAATCTAACCATACGGGTTAGGTATCTAACCATACGGGTTACACATCTATCCATATGGGACATGAGGTTTCATCTATCCAATCCAAGATAGGCATCTACCTAAACAGGGTAGGCATCTATTCATAAGAATAGGATATGCTCTAGCCAAAGACTTTATACTCATCGAGACCATCCAGGTCCTGAGACACTCTCTAAAGACTACACTCCCCTACTAGGAGTACACCGAGGTCGCCATCCTTAGGAGTATAAAAATAAATACATAAACAAGCTTGAGTTCTGCCTTAGGAAGTCAAATGAATCCATACGAGATTCCTTCTGATTGAATTAATTTTAATCTTTCAATTAGTATTTGCACCATTTGATTAAAAGACCAAGGAAATTCAAGAGCCAACTACTCACCCATAACCAAATCCTAATCCCCATCCCCAAACGCTTGAGTACAAGGGACAAATTTGTCCCTAGACTACCTACATACTCATTTCGGCACGGGATCAAGGTGTAAAGTATGTAGTTCTAGTTTCTAACTATGATTTAATGTAAATTGTTTGGTGGGTACACAACCCTTTCTAGGGTCAATGTCCCAGACAGTTTCTATTTTGTTGCTACCCACTATGGTAGCTCTATAGCTAAAAGGCTCAAGGTGGCCTTCTGCATGTGGCCTAAAATAACTAAGTCTTATTTCCTATTAAATACGTCACCCTTAATCCATTATCATCCTCCAAAAAAATTCATCAAGATATATAAATTCCAATATATCACACACCACCAAACCCTAATGGGGTTTTCTAAGGTTTAACTAAGCGGATGTAAAATTATTTTTTTAAATTATCTTTTTATATTATCGATCCAAGGGGGATTACCCGCCCCTTGGATTTTAACTTCCATATGACCCTTATTTTTCCCCGGTGATTTATAGGGATGATGATGCAGAGCCCTTCTCACACCTAGGGACAAGTCCAAAAGGTTTGATTTAGACCCTTCAAAAGATAGCAAGGATCCTACAAAAAGGACTCCACACCTTAAGGGTTTGAACTACTCTCAACTCCTCAAGACTAGCACCTACTCAAAATGAGTAAATGGCTTCAACATCTCCAACATGCCTCTCCATGAATCTTTCTCTTGGGGGCCTTGGATTTAGTCAATTCATAACACCTAGGAACTTTTCCAAACATTGGTTTTAGGCTTTGGCACCAATGCCTTATACTTCCTTTGGAAACCTACCCCCTTGGCTAGTAGCCAGAAATAGGTATTTTGCCCTTAACTCCAAAATATTGAACTTAACCTGGAAAAATATTTATCATTCTATGTACCCTTTATGAAGTTACACTTATCCCCAAAAGGGATTGGCAAGATCTGAAATCTAAGGGTCTAGACCCTTTAGAAGCCTAGAGGGCTAATTAGGGCTAATAGGCTTCAAATTTCAAAGCAACTCAAATTTATAACTCTCAACCACAAAACCAACTTCAAGAGCCTATGGGGAATCACAAATAACCTCTAATTCCAAGGTTGCATGCTTGGAATCCACCGCTATGAGATTTTAGGGTGACTATCCTAATTTTGTCCAAGGTAGTCACATGGAGATGCCTACCTAGGTTTGCTTCATGATCTTCACAGAAAAGCCTTCCCTTCAAAGACCCATGGAAATATTAAAATAAACTGGCCAATATTTCATTCCACCAAAGGAAATAACTTCTAGATGGGTGAGATGCAAGATATGGCCACTATTTGGCGAAACCCTAGCCAAACCCTGGTTTTCCAGGTTACAGTCAGGAAGCCAAGGGGTTCTCGCTGCTCACAGAGAACCAAAACCTCAAACCACCACCAAAACAAAGGTAACTCAATTCTCTATCTACTCCATGAACAAAATTTTTAGAATCAATCCGTACAATGACGTGCAAACAACGGCAAGATCATATTTTTAGGGAAAAACTCAGATTTTTGTCTTATCATGCTTCCAAAATTCAATCACCAACAACTTAAACCTTGGTAATCATGTCCAAAATGTATATAGGCCTTCTCAAAATGGTTTCCAACTAAATTTTGAAGAGGTTGGAGCCGTTGAGAGGCTTACATCAACCAAAATCCAAAATGTTGCATTTTTGCTTACAAAAGTTGTCAACCAAAACAAGTTTGGGACCCACACAACTTGGATCAACCAAACACCACCTACACACCCTAAATTCCTTCAAAACATCAAAACAAACATCATTCTACCCCTATTTACCAAACTGTCCAAATTGGCTTATCAGGATGCCTAATTTGGGACATTGGTTTACAAGGTGGGGTCCTTATTCAAAACATGAAAATGCATAAACAAAAGACATTCAAAATGATCCTACGATCCTAATCCTCATCCTATGATCCATGAATGGCTTGTTGAAGAGGTTCCCTTGCACCAAACGATGCCATAGACATCATTGTTGCGGCTTTATTAGGCATTAAGTGCAGTAGTTCAACACGACAGCATTACCCGTAAGCGTGACCCAGAGGCACCATAGATATCGAACACTACTAAGGTTTTTGGTTTCAACTCCTCTTGTTTAGTTGTCTATCTAAGAATTTAACTATGAATTCATGAAAGGAATCTATGCAAGGATTTAAAAACTGAGATATAAGTATTACATGCTAAACAATTCAACCAATATTTGGAAATAGTATTTTCTTGAAAGAAAACTATAGTAATAGTAATTAAAATTCTAAAACATGAACTATCTACATGAAAGTACTTACCTCTTGAAAGTTATGACACTTATAGGAGATTGCTTATGAAAATGACCATTACACTTTAAGTATGAATCCTAAAACTTGAAAGGTACAAAATTGATTGAAAGAAAATTAAATGATTAAATAGCAAGACTTTGGAAAATAATTTAACATTTACTTGTTGAAGAGAAAAAATATTTAATAATAAACTTGAGAATAACCAAATTATTGATAAACCAACTAATTCTTCCATTTGAAATAGCATAAATTTTATCTTTTATTATTTTCTACAAATGATAACCTTGTGTAAATATGAATCCTAATACTTGAAAGGTATTAAATTTGTTGATTAAATAGCAAGACTTTGGAAGCGAATTTCAAAATAACCACATTACTTTCAATTACCAAAATTTGAAAATAAGATTAGAAGATAGTCTAATTGGTTTCCAATTAACCATTATAAATAAAGCTCCTAAATAATTCCAATCAATCTACTTCTAATTTATTTAGAACTAATGTCAATTCCCTTGCAATATTATAAGAGATAACTAACTATTCCTTCCACTTGAAGTAACATTAACTTTATCTTTAGATAATTCCTACAAATAATATCCTTATAAATTTTAATTTCCTTATTTCAATTTAATTCTTTAAGTGGTCATAGGATAAGTTTTCTTGAAACCCATTTGCTTGATAAGGATAAGGATCCAATAATCTAGGACAATTGATTCTAACTTTTATTTCATCTTCAAAACTAAGTTCATTAGACATATACAAGGAATAAGATTACTTGATTTGAGATTCACAAGATAAGTCAAGTCTTATGTTAAAGGGTTTTCCGATTTCGTAAAACTATCTGGTTTCAACTAAAGTCTTCTTTGAATCCTCGGTAACATTATGTTTTTACAAATAGATCATATTATTAACTTATATGTAATTTATCTCTGATTTAGATGTTAATTAATTCATCTATACTAGTTGCTTTGCAATATTAATGGAACCTTGCCCTTTAATAGTCTTATATGCCTTTGACTATTCAGAGATTGATTACCCTCAAATTCATTACATACTCTATATCTTGTAATTTGACTAGAGAAATCAAATATATTCAGTTCCTAGAATTGAGGAAATCCTTAACTAACATTAATTCATATTTTTTGGAATACACAAACGGTAACTCTGAATCTAAGCACAATATTACTTGAGAGGTATATTCTTTTTTTACTTTTAATACTTATGCTAATTTCAAGTATACAAAAATCTATTTTATGTCTAATAAATAACTTAATTGTTTGAAATGCATGAGGGGATCTATTTACTACCCAAATTTATTTGAAGTTAACTAGCGATACTTGAAAAGAACCAATACTATGGAATAAGTGCAAGGAATTAATGCTTTAACTAAGATTATAATTCTATGGAAGAAACACGTGCCTGAGAATGATAGTATCAAGGTAACTTTTAGGGGGATTATTATTACTAAAAGAGTAAGTCTATTAAACCTATTCTTTGAAATTGACAAGTACTCAACTACAAGTCTAACCAAACAATTATTTCATATTGCTTTAAATATATAAATTGTTTCCGAGAAGGGACTACACATATTTACATGGAAGATAAATCCTCTTAAAATTTGAACTATGTGAAGGAACCCAAATGTTTGAGATGATAGAACTAGGTGAAGCATACAAAAGGTGTAAGGATTTTGAATATTCAAGGGGGGTGTTAGGCGTTATTTGGAATAAAATTATTTGACTTGCAAGAGTTTGTAAGTTCTCATTCCCCCGTTAAATCAACTAATTAAGAATAGTTAGTTAATGGGTAACTGAATGTTTAGCATAGCAAAAAAACTTTAAATAGAATTCCCTTTGATTATCAAAATTAAAGAGAATTCATTTACAACCAATTAATTAGTAAAATAATTCTCCAAAATTGTTTGCCATTAACATAAAAATTTTGATAAAACAAATACAAAATAATGTTATCAATCCACAATCAATTTTTATATTATCAAAATTTAATTATAAACTAACTATACTAACTATAATCAAAATTTATAATATTAAATTTCAATTATTAACCAACAAAAAAATTACAAACTATAATCAAAATTTATATTATTAAATTTTGATTATTAATTAAAATCAAAATTTATATTATTAAATTTTAATTATTAACCGAATAAAATCACATTACAAAAAGTAAAATTCAAAAAACAAGGTTCTTTTTGCATCCAATAGCAGTTAGAGGAATTAAGAGGGGGGAGTGGGGTAGTGGGCCATGCAAAGATTTTAAAACAAAAACAACTGCTTCAAAAAAAACTTTTTCATTAAAAATGTCATTAATAGCACCCACAATATTAATAACCCATCATTATATATATACATACACACACATATATACACACATACATACATACATACATATATACATATATATACATATATATATATGTGTGTGTGTGTGTATATATGTGTGTCTGTATGTGTATATATCTATATAATTAATCTACTATTTAATTAATCTTGTTTAAATACAAAGGTTAAATTAATTTGAGAGGTAATAATGCTGAGAGTGAGTAAATTATTCTGGGAGGAGAATAAACAGAGGATTAAAAATTATTCAGATAAATGAGATGCACAGAGAAATAATTTGTCCCAAGAGATAAATAAATTCATAAGAGCAAAAGAGACTGTAGTAAATTATTCTGAGAGGTGAATAAACACAAAAAAATAATTTATTCTAGAAATGAAATGCACATTGAGATCATTTATCCTAAGAGATAAATGAACTCATAAGAGAAAAAGAGACTCATAAGGGAAAAATATAGCATTCATAGGGGTGAATAGATTTGCATTTGAAATAAAGAGGTAAAGATTCATAGAGAGGAAAATTTCTAGAGAAATAAATTGTACAACACATTTGGGGCAAATTAATATTTTGAGGTAGAGTTTTCACAGAGAGGAAGATTTCTCAGAAAATACATTATACAATACATATTTATGCATATTTTGAAGAAATATTTCACACAAAGGAAAAATCACGTGATTTTTCTTTCTATCCTGATTTTTTTTTAATAAAACAAGGGTATTTACTTATATTAAAAAAAATCAAATAATTTCTTTTCTCTTTGAGAAAGAATACAAATTTAAATGAGATTTGCATATTTAGAAGAAAAAATTACTATCAAATCTTCATGTAGATCAAAGAAATTGAGAAGGATAGGAAAAATAGATTTCTCTTATTATTCTATCAGAATAATTGAGAGATAATTTATTTTTAAAAGGAAGATTTTAAATAAATAAATAAAACTAAAAGAGATTAAAAATATTTCTTTTGAAAATTACAAGATTCATACATGCAACAAGTGAATGGAAAAGGGGAAACCTAGATTTGGCAAAGAACTTGTTATAGGAATCGACTTCAATCGCTCAGCTAAACTTTTTCAACACTTCCTTGTGGCTTGATAGAATCTCCTCCAACATGCTTTGAAAATCCTATCTTCTACCTTACAAAGTGTTCACAAAATCCTACTACTACTAACATGAAGAATTCAAGAATACTTTTTGATGCACGCTAAAAAGGATGGCGAAAGGCACACACAAGTTCACAAAACATTAGTATTGTTAGTAACAATCAAATACGAAATACAAATGAACCTATGATCTTAAACATGCATATCAAGAGAGATATAAAGCATACAATGAGAAACATGCAAAAACGGAAAAGGGAGAGAAAACTCCCCAAGATGCTCCTCTTATGTTCCTCTCCTCTCCAAGTTCCACATGAGTGTAGCCCTCAGCTTTTTTCACTATTTATGGATGTCTTATGAAGATTCAAGATTATGAAAATAAGAACAAAATGCCTATGCAAGTGTAAATAAGCTAATATGAGAAAAACACCTAATTATTTTATGTTTATTTTATCCAAATAACAAAAGCAAATGCTCCTAAACGTGCTCTCAAAATAACTATAAGTTTGATGCATAAATATTTTTGGGATCCTTTTGAAGAAGGAATGGGCTCTATTTATAGGGAAAATAGAGAAATGGATGGTTGAGATTGAGTAATCTCAACAAGGGCCAGGATTGGTGGGTTTGTGATCCACGTAATGGCTTTCAACCCAATCCCATGATGACAAGTGTCAACATGAGATGGCTTGAGAGGAGAGGGAATAAGCAATAAATTCTCAAGATGACATGAGGGTTACCCTAGGAGGGCTTGGTTAGGCTTGAGTTAATGGATAAAGCTTTGATCCAAGGGTAATGCTTTTATCCAATGGACAAACTCTTGTGCAAGAGTTAGTGGGGCTAACCATGATCAAAGCAATAGATGCTTGAAGAGATACATGAGTTAGATGAGGGTTAAGTTAGAGGGAAAGTCTCTAACCATGTGGGTGAGTTGAGTTAACCATTAATGGTTATGTAAGAGCCATAAGTGGTTTGGAAGACTTTGAGGGTTAACTTGTTAAAGACATAAAGCCTTTAATGCATTTCAAAGACTTTGAGGCTTTGAGAAGTGACTTCAAGTTGCTTAGGAATGTGACAATAATTAGGGAGGGTGATTAGGCTAATTAGAAGGGGTTAGAAGAGTCTAGAAGGTGGTTAGAAGAGTCTAGAAGGGGATTTAGGATGCAAGTGGGTTTGGTGGGTGAGAGAAAATAGGATTTTAATTAAAATAAAATTCATTTATTTTAAATAAAATTGTGCAACTTGCATTTGTAGGAGAATGCACGTGGGGGGGTTTAGAAATTTAAATAAATATTTATTTAAATGGGGAAAGAGGGTTTTTAATTAAACAAATATGCTTTATTCATTTAATTTAATTGGTGGAGTATGGTTTAATGAATTAATTTAAATAAATTGAATAATTTATTTTTAATTAATAGGAGAAGGGGTTCAAGATGAATTAATTAAATATTAATTTAATTAATTGTTGAGTGATGGTGAATTGATCAAATAAATATTGAATATCCATTTAATTAAGTGGACATATTTATGTGTCTACATTTGCCCCTCTTTGAGACGGTGTGGTTTATCGTGTCGTTGCAAAGAAAGAAAGATAGATATGAGAAATATGCCCCATAAATGTTAATTTAGTGGGTGGTTTTCCCCTTTGAAAGATGGGCTGAAAAATTTCAAAAAATTGGGCGATCTCTCGAAAAAGAGAAAGAAGTTGGGGGGAGGGAGAATAGAAAAAATTAGACATAATGGTGAAAAAATTAGACATAATGTTGAAAAAATGGGAGAAAACGAAGGGAATATGGAGAAACGGGAAGTCAGTGAGTGCCCTTAGGTCATGCAGGAGATACAATGCAAACGTAGTGTTGTGTTGTTGATTGATACAATATAATTGATCAAAAGTGGTTGGACAATCTAGTGCAATCGGTTGAATTGCCCCAGTTGAGTCAAAGCATGACAGTTGATGTCAGTTGTTCGCTTGGATAGGATAAAGTATGAGTAAGTGAATCAAAATGACCTATTGTGACTTAGACAATTGATGTAATTGCCTGATGAAGTCAAGGTATCTAAAGAAAAATACTCGTTGAGACTTAGACAATTGATGTAATTGTTTGTTTTGATTGTGTTTGATTGGTTGATCAATTGATATTTTTTGCATTGTAGGTTGGTTATGGTGAATCATAGCAGCCCCATTGAGACTAGGTCATTATGACAATGCTTGTTGTAGTCTAGGTTTGTCATGATCGATTACCTGTTGAGACCCAAAGATACTTGATCAAAGTATCTGTTGATAGTCTAAGTGTTCGTGATTTGATGTACCTGTGTAGACAGAGTAACTCGATTGGCTTATAGGATGACTGAGGCTGGGAAGTGCAAACCCTCCTGTTAGAGATGGACAGTGATGAACATGGCTTGATTGGGTTGATGGGGCACGATGTAGGGTATGTGATGTCAATGATCAAGATGGGGAGGGTGAGGGGGGTGATTCAATGTTAGATAGAAGGTATAGAGGACCTAGGACCCATTCCTATGTAAGAGGATCAACAAAATAAAGTATGCATTTTGATGACTATGTATGAATGATATGCAATGATATGGATGTATGGATGGATGAAATGCAACGAAATACAATATAAATAGATGAGATGAAATGATGATCCATAGATTATTTACAATGCTTTGTTTTCATCATCGAGCATGGTAGTATCTTTCTTGGTCGAGGTAGCAGGTGCCAAGTTTGAGCATTTCACCTGTAAGGAAGCATCGCAAACAAGGAAAGTTCCCCTCCATTCTGGTTCATGTACAAATGGTCAAGGTATATGTTGTAGTCAGTAAGCCATAGTGATCTATGACTGTATTTTGCATAGGATCACGTAGCTTAGTGAACTTCCCACATAGACACCATTAGTACATGCCCCAAAACTTCATTGGAACAATCCACAAACAACAAACAAAAAAAGATATTAGGAACCATCCCGGCTACTTTAATCACTTATGGATATCTTGGAGTAGCATAGGAACCTAATATGAATAAATAAATAACAAACTGACCAAGTGCTTATCAACTAAATAGAATTTTCTTGTCAAAGAAAATGTTATCATGTCTTTGTTTTGTGAGGAAGGATGCATCCTTGCGAAGACGATTATGTGCAAATGTTTTGATTGGTTGGTGGAATTGATAGGTGGTCATTGTTTGAGTAGCTCAAAATGTTTGTTTGGTGTCTATTGTGATATGTACAAGAAATAATATGCGTTGTAATTTTTTTGATTGATTTTTGATGTTTTGTCATGTTTTTATGGATTTTGTGAGTGTTGTAAATGTTTTTGGTATTTTCTGAGTTTTTATGAATGTTTTTGGTTTTAATTTTGTTTTTGAATGAGGCACTCAATGAATCACAATGTAATGTAGAATCAACTTCCATCAGTAGGTTTAAGAGCATTTCCCCCAATTAGATGTCGCTATGAAAGCGAGATGCAAGACACATGAAGTAATAACCCTAATTCCATATCAATAACAAGCCATAGTTTGAATGATGGATGAATGGATACAATGGATGTGATTGCAACGATTCACAAATACAATGGAGCCATAGCCTTTTACGAATAGTGCCTATTTACTAGGTTTTCACCACCGTACATACCCAAGGCGTGACCGAACTAGTTTTGTCACCATTTGGATGCATGGTTTTTCTTTACTATTTTCTTGATTTTTTTGTATTTTATTCAGGACATTTTTTTTAATGTTTTTTAGTATTTTTTGATATTTTGAAGGAGCTTGATGCTCTACATAGCTTATGTATGAAATTGTTTGAGGTGCATGATGTTGATAGGATCTGCTAGTGGTTCTCCTTTTGACATTTCCAACTGATATGCCCCATACCTGAAGACGATAGTGATGACATAAGGACCCAACCAATTTGATTCAAACTTTCCCTGATGTTCTATGTTTGGTTGGTTGCAAGGATTCTCTTTGAGAACAAGATCACCTACCTCAAATGTGAGAGGTTTGACTCGATAATTATAGCTTATGCTCATGCATTGTTGATAGGCTTTTAGGTGGTTGTATGTAGCTTGTCACCTTTCATCAAGTAGTTCCAAGTCCTGAAGACGTGAAACTCGGTATGCTTCATCATCTATGAGATTATGCAAGGAGACCCGCAGAGATGATAACTCAACCTCAATAGGCAATATGGCTTCTGCTCCATAAACCAATGAGTAGGGGGTTGCGCCTGTAGGGGTTCAAATGCTAGTTCAATATGCCCATAGTGCTAGATTTAATCGAATGTGCCAATCATGACCAGCATCATTGACTATCTTTTTGAGGATCCTGAGTATATTCTTATTGGATGCTTTGGCTTGACCATTGCCTTGTGGGTAATATGAGGTGGAAAAGAGGTGTTGGATATGAAACTTTTCACAGAGCTCATGAAAATCTTGATTTTTGAAAGGGAATCGGTTATATGTGATGATGGACATGGGTACACCATACCGAAAGATGATGTAATTGACGATGAATGAGGCGATCTACTTGTCGGTGACTTGGGTAAGTGAAACGGCTTCAATCTA
Source organism: Cryptomeria japonica (assembly GCF_030272615.1). Classification (NCBI taxonomy): domain Eukaryota; kingdom Viridiplantae; phylum Streptophyta; class Pinopsida; order Cupressales; family Cupressaceae; genus Cryptomeria; species Cryptomeria japonica. The sequence goes on from NC_081406.1 coordinate 251,530,578, forward strand.
CTTTGTGAATTACTCTGTGGCGGTAATGATAAATTTATGACTGTTGGATGAAGATGGATTGATTTTAACCACAAGGTCAAGTCCCCATTGACATAAGGGCCATGGTGTTGTGATTGGTTGTAATTCCTGTGTTAGGGCATGTATCAAATATCCATGCACTTGGCACTTCTTCCACTTTCTAACAAAGTAGCAGGAGTCTTTCTCCATGAAGGGCCTGTTAGCACATATTTTTGCAAAAATATATTGTGCTATCTATTAATGTTTTGTATGTATATTTTCATCATGAGAGCATTTACTATTGGGTTGCATGTGCAGGAGATATGTTGTTGTGTTAGAGAAATCCAATTGTAGCATGAATCTACATGAACAAGTATCACCTAGGCATATTAATGGGTGGCATTAAGTATGGTGACATTATGATAACCTTCATCATGACAATATTTGCATAACAAGAGCATATTTTAGGGTTCATCACAGAAGCAGGGTCATGAGTACATTCAGAGATGTTTTCAATACCCTAGAAGTCCATTACCATGGTTGTGGAGAGTCACATTTGTGAAAGAAAGCCTTCTCTTCATGAAATATAAAATTATGTTTATCAGTGTAAGTCACCCTGATAAGATTGCTTAAGGAGAAAAAGGTGTGTGTCGATCGGCAAAACTCACACTGATGAGCCTAATGGAATTTTCTCAAGCTGTGATTGGCAAAAAGAAGTTGGGAGAGTTAGTAATCCATCAGGAAAAGCTACACCAATAGCACAACAAGAAGGTGAATTAATCGGCATAGCGTTCACTATCAGGAGCATGGGGAAAAAGTTACCCCGACACCCGATGAGGTTATCGGTAGAACTTATGTTGATGTCGGATGGAGTAGAATACTTGTTGGTGATATCATCAGGTCATCAGAAAGTGTCATCTTATGCTACCCCGGTACCCGATGGACTAGGTGGCGAAGGCAGTGTTATCGGCCTGACCTACTCTGATGAGGCGATACCAAAAGGAGGAAAATACTAAGTCATCGAGATAACTTAAACCATCAAGGAGAGGTGTTTCAGGTTATGCCAATACCCAATGAGGAAAACAAGTCAGGCAAGGAGAAGGATACTTGATCAGGATATGTTACACCAATCGAAGTCGAAGTCATTGGGATATCATTGTCTCATCGGGAGGAGACATCTTTTGTTACACTAATACCCGATGAGAAAGAAGAGATAGGTGCAAACAAGGAGATCTCATCGAGGAAACATATGTCGATAGATCGAAGGAGTAAAAAGATACACAAGTGTGAAGGAGATGACATCGGGTCATCGAAGAAACATAAGATGAGTTGTTCTGATACCCGATAAGGTGACCTAATGTAACAAACAAGATGCAAACTATGAAGGAGGACTCATTGGGATAACTTAAACCATTGGAGGAACATATTTGGAGTTATGTTGATACCCGATGGGCAGAATGCCACAGAGAAATAGAAGGAGGGTACATCGGAATGACCTATGTTGATACGACATAAAGATGAAAGTAAATGCCTAGCTAGAAGGCGGAGCCATCGAGGAGGTTATAACCATCGGAATGAGAGCAAAAGAGATACGTCGATGCCCAATAGAGTGATCAAGGAGACCTATGTAGATCAAAAATATGGGTGGTGCCAAGTGATTGAATCACCGAGAGGAGTTATGTCAACTACCCTTTGCAAAATCTGATCTTAATGAATCCACCCACCATTATTAAATATAGGCAACGGATAGGTCTGTGCTTGCACAAGGAAAATAATAGCACCATTTCAATTGAGTAAATGCTTCTGATGTATTAAATCTATATATGGAAGTTGGTATAAAGAATTTGCATAATAGATTGAAGCGAACAGGGAGATTAAAGCGAAGCTAAACTACAAAAAAAATTGAATTTCTGAAAGCTTGAAGGATTCAAATATGGAGAGTTCTAGTTTGAAAGGAAAGAGGAAGGTCATTGAGGTTTTTGAGAGTGCCTCAAATAACTATAGAGGTGGAGAAGGTGTGCAGAAGTGGAAGTTAAATCAAGACATGATTAACCAAATGAGCTCACCAAGAGCCAAAACCCGAAGATCTAAGGCTAATTTGCCTATCTGTGACCAGCTACAAGATGATTTTAAGGAAATTGGTGATGTCTAGACCAAGGTTAGAGGGCACGAATTTTTCTTATATCATTATTCATGAAGGAGAAAGTTGACCCCAATCTCAAACCCATGGACAACTGGATTGGGTAAACTAGCGGTCCCTAATATCTTTGTAAATATTAAATTGATGAAAACACTGGCTAGGGCTTCTAACCACGAAAAGATGTATCCAATTACCAAATGGCGATGCATTCATTTGCCTTTTAGTAGCTACCATTCATGAGGTTTTTGGTCATGGTTTTGAATCCGATGTGCCTTTGTCTTTTGAGAAATTGGAAGAAAAATATACGAAGATGGAAACTGTATACAATGGGTGAAATTTGGCCATACATAAGACTGAAAAGGGGAAGTTGATAGATGAAGACAGGCCTCCATTTGACATCAACATATTTAGGAAGTATCTATAGTATATGTATATGGCATGTGGTCAAGTGGGAGGAGTTGAGGTTCCAGATGTGGCTCGAATAGGACCTTTAGTACTTGTTGTAGAGACACAAATGCATGAGCCAAGACAATTTGATTATGCTACCTACATTGTCAAAAAGATGCATGAGGGTTTCTTAAGTCTTCAAAATAACCCCGACAAATCTTTTAAGTTTTATTCATTGTTGATGCATATTATTTTGTTTTATGGATGACACAGGGGGTTGTGGCCTAAAGAATTGAAATTAAATGTTCATGGTAAATATGGGCAGAAGTAGTTAGTACAATTATGGGTATCACTGTGGGATTCTCGGTTATGAGATCTCATTATGTCAAATTTGAAGAGTTTTTTGTTCAACCATTATACAAAGCTTTTGGGGTTTCTTGTGATGGATCATTTTTTAGAAGAAATTAAAATATTTCTTAGACCCCATGAGCATGGAGATACAATGGTGAATCATAATTGGGGTGATTGGTGCATATGCCAAGACTTCACATATGTTAGGTTTTTTGGATTTGAAGGTGCTCCATATGTGCTACCAAAGCTTGCGCCAGACCGAATTGCTTACTTGGAGATTGTGAGACAAATGAGTGTCTCTAATGCATAACATTTTGGGAGTGCCCACAAGCAAGTCTTTCTACCTGGGACTCTGCATTTTGGTGATTTTACCAATGTATCCACAAACGCATATGAAGTTATTGACAGGAGGTTAATAGAAGATTATAATCTCTATGGGAACACAAGAAGGAAAAATTATGACCCGGAGGGCTATATACACCAAAGCAAAAAAGGGCGGAATCTTGGTGATTATTTTCATGAGCATATTGAAGCCTTCGACATCTTTAGAAAAAAAGGAATCTAAAGAAGCTATATAAATTTTTCAATATTTGAATCAGAGATTGGAAGAAAAAAGACAAAGACTAAAGGAAATGGAGGAAGAAGAAGAAGTTGAAAGTGAATCAGGTGAGAATGAGGTTGTCTCGAGATTCAAAATGCCTGAAAAGGAGGAGGAACCTAAAGCACGGGACCAAATTGTTGCAAGGATGAATGTTGATTTGGATGTTAGGCTAGAAGAGCACACATCCTTTGTATTAATTAGATCAAAGGAGTTTAAGTCCTTCTTATATCATTTCAAAGGAAAGAGGCTAAGAGAAGCAATGCTCGATGTGACACTAAAAAATGAGGTAGAGATGCTTAGAAAACTAAAGGCTGAAATCAATTCAGAGTTAGAAGGCATGACCCCTCAAAGGGGAAGGCAGGTTCTCATAGAGGCAGGAATCATTCTTTTCCCAAGCTGGGACCTTAGTGTGTCTTTTATTTTTGATAGCCAATTGCATTTAGCTAAGAAAGATTTCAAGTTAGACATTCAAGGCGTAAATGATATTTTTATTGGATCAAGATATGATCCAGATGATGAGGCTATGCTTTTATGGGCCCTGCATCCTCCAAATAAGAGGCTGAAGATTATAGATATGGACAAGGCTTTCGGTCACATGATGAAGTTAAAGGTTGGTGAAGTGGATCCCATGGTCACAATGGATATGGGAATTGACATTTCCAAATTAAATAAGGCATAGATGAAGATGTTGGCAAGAGAAATAGGGAAATACAAGTCACTATATGAAGAACTCTTGAAAAGTAGAGGCCAGCCTGTACCTCAAATAGAAGATGAATCAAAACTAAAGAAGAAGTGTGAGGAATTGCATAGAGATTACGAGAAGTTAAAATAAACAGTACACAACGTAAGGGAAGACACAACATGTGTCTTGCTATCAAAGAGATTTGAAAAGTTAAATGGACTTCTTGAATAATTTTGGACAATTTACCATAAAAATATAGATAACAACTTGTCACATAAAAGAATCTCTCACAAATTACATATGCTTATGTAGGATAAGATGGTTGGTCAGACAAACAGTGCAACTATGAAAAAAATATATACACAGGAGTTTGTTTGTGCTTTGGAAATTAAGGTATACCTGCCTAGGTCTAGTGGAGCCTAAAGTGCCGAGGAATTTGGTCCTTGACCATTCTTGTTCGTTGGCCAAGGCTGATTGAGAAATCCATAGGAGATTTGGCAAAGCTCTAGGATTTCCAATCTGTGGTTTTGGGAACCAACAGATTGGTGACTCTGTTGGGGAGTTGTCATAGGAAGTGTTCAAAATCTTTGGTGCTTTTGTTTCAGACTCTGCTGGAGGAAGGAACCTAGAAGATTAATAAAAGTATTGTTCCTCTTAGGAGGTGAATCTACATTTTAATACATGAGTAATAATTGGTATTTTGAGAAAGTAAGACAAACCCGTAGGAATTTGTCAATAAGATTAATGTAGGGGAGAAGGTCTTTACACAAGAGACAAGAAAATCTTGTTCAGTTGAGTCCAAAGAAAAGAAACAAAGAAAATAAATCAACACCAAATATGGTATTTGGGGGTTATAAGAAGTTTCCTAGTAGAGAGGATGGCTTTTCATCTGGTGATACATTTAAAAATATGGAGGAAAATCCTTTCTATAACTTAAATGCAAAAGATAATAAAGGTGGTCATGATGAAACCCCGACTGCTGAAGAACATAAGGAGAGGCAGTGGGATGTAATCATACTTAGAATGGCTGACTTAAATGGAAATGAATCCAAAATGGCAAAGGCTCTTAAGAGACAACCAAATTGGGTATTGCAAAAACTCCGATTAGAAAGAAATACTATTCAAAACCCTAAGACAAATAGGGCTAAAGAAGAGAAAGGAAGAGGTGAAGGAATTAGACTAACAACCCCTAGGTATAGTCCCCCTCACATGAGAAACTTGGAACAGCCATTTAGGGTCTATAATAATCCATTGTCTGATGTTTTGGATAATAATTTTGAAAAAAGAGACAAGTGGAAAAATATACCCTATAATGAAAATAAAAGCCACTATAATTATAGACAATGCAATAATCAAAATGATGAAAGAAGAACTAACAGTGGGGAAATTACTAGTAATTGGAATAGTAGAGATAGGACCAACATCGTAAGTAATAATAGAGGTAACTATGGTAATAATGGAAATTAAGGCAATAATGGTAATGGAAACAATCAAAATGGAAATAACAATAATGGTGGAGGCAACAATGGAAACAACGGTAATAATGGAGGAAATGAAAACTATCAAACTAACAACTATGGTTGTAGACCACCTATGACCATTGAAAGGTATAAACAGTTGGATTTCAATGGGATAGTTGGATATCTGAATCACATTTCAAATGATTTAAGGTCAGCTATCCCTAAATTCACAGGAAATGGAACTGATTCTGCAGAACAACATGTAATAAATGTAAAAAAATACCATTGAAGAGTTTGAAGTCCCTTATGAAGATGTTTTTAAATTGTTTGTTCAGTCTCTAACAGAGGATGCAGGAGAATGGTATAGCAATCTTCCCGACATATCCATTGGTAGTTGGCAAGAGTTTGTGACACAATTCTTGGAAGAATTTGGAGACCATAATGATACTTCATTTGCATCTCATGAGTTGAATAGCATAAAGAAGAATCAAAATGAATCAATCTCTGAATTTAATAAGAGGTTTAATAAAGTACTTAATATAATACCAAGGGATATTAGACCTATTGATTCATTTTTTATTGACTTTTATATGAGTGGTTTTGATAGCAAGACTCGCTATGAGATTCTATCTCACAAACCTACCACCTTGCAGCAAGCATTTAAGATAGCCACTACCATTGAAAATAACAGAAAAGTTGCTGGGAGAATTTGCAAGGGAGATGATCCAAAAATATATAATCCCAGAGCAATGAAAAAGGATGAGTTTAGCTAGATCATGGACATGCCGAAAGATATGAAGGGTAAGCAAAACCATAATGAGAAGGTGCCTCCATATAGAAGCAATAAGCCAATGAATTACAATAGACCAAGATTGCACGACATGCCATATATCACAAACTGGAAAGATGGTAATACAATGAATGCCAATCTAAACAAAGAAATTCCTAATCCATTGAAAAGGGTAAATAATTTTGTGGAGGAATATCCATGGTGTGAAGTCTGCAATTTACCCCATGTCGCAGAATACTGTATGATTGCTCAAGGTTTTGTAGAAGAAAAGGACCATGAGGATGAGTATGAGCCCATAGTGAATGTACTTTTGTCAGATCCATTATGGGGCAGGGATGAGGATTCATCTGAGGATGAGCAATCATCAAATGTACGATGGAGAAGAGAGAGCCAGTAGCATAGTGTACAATAAGTTTTTACTAATGATGATGTGGACACCCCAGCCCTGAGGAGATTGTTCCATGATGGAGATCCAATGCATTCCTTGAGAAAATTAATAGATGAAGAAAAGAAATCCTATATTGTGGCAGCAGTAGCAAAGGCAAAAAGCAATTATCAGCTAAGGAACAAAATAGTGAACCCAAAGCAAGGTAAGCCATCTGGTATATTTGCAAAGGTTCCTAAAACTAGTGGAAACAAAGACACCATCGCTAACAAGGAAAAGGAAGATGCAACAGAAAAGGTCAAACAAACAGAACCTCCTAAATTAACAAAGCCAATTGAAAGGGAACAGATTAGTAAGCCACATTCAAATTGTGGACCATTTATGTCTCAGGCTTTATCATAGGTGAAAATATGTGTGCCCTTGCTTGAAGTAATAAAATTTCCCGATTACAAACATGAAACAATCAAGATTTTGTCTAACGTTGGTGAAGTTAATAAAGAGGATCATAAGCCAAAAGTTGAAGATCCACCTATTGTCTATTTGGGAACTTCTATCACTAAGAATCTTACCTAGGTTGATCCTTTTATCTAGCTTTGTTGATTAACAATAAAATGGTTAAAAATTGTATGATAGATTCAGGTGGAGCCGTGAACATAATGCCAGAAGATGTCATGAAGGAACTTGGGATGCATGTAGACACTCCCTATGGGAAATGTTATGCTATGGATAATAGATCAGTCCCAGTTGTTGGAATTATGAAGAATGTTGAGTTTTGATTTCCAGCATGCCCAGATGCGTCATATAAAACAAACATCACAGTTGTTCAAGTTCCACCAAATTATGGGATGTTACTATCAAGGCAATGGTCAAATTTGGTGGGGGACATGTCCAGCTAGATCTTTCATATGCGACCATCCCGGTAAAAGGGGCGAATGTAAGGGTTGATAGAGAGTTAAGATCATTCTACCTGATAGAGGAAGTTGATCCAAATGAGACATTTTTTCTCCAAATAGATATAGATAACTTTCAGATAAGTATTTCTAAACCCATTCAATGCAAAACTAATAAGCTTGAAAATACTATTGAATCACATGAGGATAAGATTTGGAAAATATAATTTGATGGTGCTTGCAGTAATGAAGGAAATGAAGCTGGTGTGGTTTTTATCTCCTAATGGGGAATCATTCAAATATCCTTTCTTGTTAGCCTTTGAATAAACAAACAATGTTGTTGAGTATGAAGAACTCTTGTTAGGTCTTAGAATGGAAAATAAATATGGTATTAAATTACTAAAAGTTTATGGTGATTCAGAGTTAGTTCTATCTCAAGTAAGAGAAAGGTTTGCCACTAAAAATGTAAGGCTTCAAAATTACAGAAATGAGGTATGGGACTATTGAATTTTTTGATGCATTTTCTATAATATGGATTTAAAGGTCTAACAATATTTTAGCTAATTTTATGGCTAACCTAGTAGTTAAACATAATGATATTCCTTTTGATGACATTACCCAAGTTGAAATAAAAACTAGAACAGCAGTGTCAAATAACATAAAAAACTGGTAGATATTTGATGATGACAAGGATCTTCTGAAGATCTTATTTTGTGAAGATCGGTATGAGGGCCAACATGTGGATTGGAATGCATATATGGAAGAGGAGAGTGGTAAGGAGTCTTTATTTGGAAGAAATATCCTACAACTTAAAACAAACAAGATTCCAAAAGGGTTGGTGAAACTAGAGAGGATGTTTAACAATAAGGATATGACAAATTTCAAGCCCAACACGGGAAGTTGTGAGGAAGTGGAGAAAATAAACTTGGGGAGTGAAAACAATCCTAGAGAGGTTTACATTGGGAAGAAGCTTACACCAAAAATTAGGATTGCATTGGTCAATATGTTAAGAAAATACATGCATGTTTTTGCCTGGTCATATGATGACCTCAAGGCATACAAAGAGGATTTGTTCCAGCATGAAATCCCATTGAAATCAAATGCAAAACCATTTAGGCAAAACCAAAGGCCTATAAATCTATATTGGCTCCCAAAATGAAGGAAGAGTTGATGAAAATGAGGAATGCAAGGATTATAGAGCCTATTAGGCATTCCACATGGGTGTCAAACTTGGTGCCTATTAGAAAGAAAAATGGTGATATCAAATTATGTGTGGACTTTAGAAATTTAAATATATCATCTTTAAAAGATAATTATTCTCTGCCTAACATGGAAGCTTTGCTGCAGAAAGTAATAGGGAAAGAGTTACTTTCTATGATGGATGGGTTCTCTAGTTACAACCAAGTGAAGGTTAAGGAATCAGATAAACAGAAAACAACTTTCACTACACCATGGGGCACATATGTGTATGCCAGGATGCCATTTGGACTTACCAATGTTGGAGCTACTTTTCAAATTGGCCATGGATGTAGCCTTTGAAGGCCTCATTGATTACGTATTAGTTGTATACCTAGATGATTTGATAGCATACTCCAAGAAAGAAAAGAACCATTGTAATGACCTAGAGAAGATTTTCATCAGAGTACTAGAGTATGGTATCTCTCTAAATCCAAAAAAGTGTCACTTTAGAGTCACAAAAGGTAAATTGCTGGGTCATATTGTGTCTAAAAATGGAGTAAGGATTTACCCTAAGAGAATTGCGGCTATTGACAAAATTCAGATTCCTAAAACAGTCAAAAATATTCAATCATTCTTCGGACAAATTAATTTTGTTAGAAGATTTATGTCAAATTTTTATGAGATTGTAAAACCTATTGAAAAGATGTTGAAAAACGGTGTAGAGATAAAATGGCCTAATGAAGAAATTGAGTCTTTTGTGAACATTAAAAGGGCCATCAAGGAAGCACCTATACTTAAATCTCTTGATTTCTCTAAACCTTTTCAAGTATTTTATTTTGCTTCATTTCATACTATTGTTGCAGTTATGTTACAAAAGAATGATGAAGGTCATGAACAACCAGTGGCATTTTTTAGCAAAACACTACAAGCTTTTGAGTTAAATTATGATATAAATGAGAAACACGCATATGCCCTAGTAAAAGCTATAAAATCTTTTAGACCATATTTAGTGGGAGCTAATGTCATTGCCTATGTTCATAATACAACAATCAAGGATATCTTCAGGCAGACTAAAACTACTGGGAGAAGATGCAGATGGATCAATCAAATCCAGGAGTTCAACATTGACATCCAGATTACTAAATTGGTAAGAGGTCAAGGATGGGCTAAACTGATGACAGAATCAAATTTGGAAGCAACACAGATAAATCAGGTAGAATTAGAGGAGGCTCAAATAAGCATTGAGATGTGTCCTTGGTAAAAGAATGTTGTCTATTATTTAAAACACATGAAGTGTCCAGAGGATTTAAATGATAGTCAGAAAAGAACACTTAAGCTTCAAGCATCTAGGTATGTATTGCTTAAAGGTGATTTATATTGGAAAAACAGGGATGGTATCCTCCTATTTTGTTTGGATGTTTATCAGACACAATCTATTTTAAAGGAATTTCATGAAGGTGTATGTGGGGGACATTTTTCAGTGAAAACTACTGCCTATAAAATACTCAATGTCGGTTACTATTGGCCACAAGTCTTTAAGGATTGTCATACTTATATTAGAAAAAGTGAGGCTTGCCAAAAAAAATTCAGGAAAGCTTAAATATGATGGAGCTCTTCCACTTAGACCCATGCAAACTGAAGAACCTTTTCACATGTGGGATGTTGATTTCATAGGAGAAATTGCAAATAAGTCTAGTGGAGGACACAAATGGATTTTGGTAACCACTGATTACTTTACCAAATGGGTAGAGGCAATTCCTACAAGGTAGGCTACAAGTAAGGTGGTAACAAAATTTCTTTTAGAAAATATCTTGACAAGATTTGGGGTACCCCACAAGATTGTTGTAGATAATGGGATTTTTTTTAGATCCAAAGAGTTTGCTGATTTTTGTGAAAGTTATGGAATCACTTTGTCATATTCATCACCTTATCATCCCCAAGGGAATGGACAAGCAGAATCTAGTAACAAAAACTCATTAAAGATCATTAAAAGGATGTTAGGTGACAACAAAAGGGCATGGGACTCAAAGTTGAATTTGGCAGTATGGGCGGATAGGGTAACAATCAAGAAATCCACTGGGTTTTCTCCTTATCAACTTGTTTATGGTAAAGAATCAAGGTTTCCTTTGAACAACCTACTCCCAATGTATAAATTTGTTTCAGAGGAATATTTAGAAGAAATTGATTTCATGGAAGATAGGCTAGTCTAGTTGCTTGAATTGGATGAGTACAAAAGAGAGGCTTGGGAACAAGATATACAGAGGTAGAAAATGGTAAAAGCATTACATGACAAGAAGGCTTCTGATAGGACTTTTGAGCAAGGAGAGTGGGTGCTCAAATGGAATACAAAAGACCGGGACAGGGGCAAGCATGGAAAATTTGAAGCACTTTGGCTAGGACCATACTTCATCATGGATAAAGGAGGAGAAAATTCATATTTATTGTAGAGCACTGAGGGTGAAATTCAGGAATTTTAAGTACATGCTCAATATCTCAAGCACTTTTTCTTTTAAGGAGAAGGGAGTATTCTTGTGCTATAGTATTGTAGTGTTCCTTTGTTCTTTGTTTCTATCTATTTTTGGTTTGCTTTCCAGAGATAGCTGAGATCTTGATAGGTCCCTAAAAAGGGCATACATCCCCAGAAAGAGCCACTGTTAGCACATATTTTTGCAAAAATATATTGTGCTCTCTATTGATGTTTTGTATGTTTATTTTCATCATGAGAGCATTTACTGTTGGATTGCATGTGCAAGAGAAATATTGTTGTGTCAAAGAAATCCAATTGTAGCCTGAATCTACATGAACAAGTATCACCTGGGCATATTAAGGGACGACATTAAGTATGGTGACATTGTGATAACCTTCATCATGTCAATATTTGCATAGCAAGAGCATATTTTAGGGTTCATCACAGAAGCAGGGTCATGAGTACATTTAGAGATGTTTTTAGTACCCTAGAAGTCCATTACCATGGTTGTGGAGAGTCACATTTGTGAAAGAAAGCTTTCTCTTCATGAAAGATAAAATTATGTTTATCAGTGTAAGTCACCCCGATAAGATTGCTTAAGGAGAAAAAGGTGTGTGTCGATCGGCAAAACTCACACCGATGAGCCTGATGGAATTTTCTCAAGGTACGATTGGAAGAAAGAAGTTGGGAGAGTTAGTAATCCATCGGGAAAAGCTACACTGATAGCACAACAAGAAGGAAAAGTCATCAGCATAGCGTTCACTATCGAGAGCACGAGAAAAAAGTTACCCCGACACCTGAAGAGGTTATCAACAAAACTTATGTTGATGTCGGATGGAGCGGAATACTTGTTGGTAATATCATCGGGTCATCAGAAAGTGTCATCTTATGCTACCTTGATACCCGATGGACTAGGTGACGAAGGTGGTGTTATCAACCTGACCTACTATGATGAGGTGATACCAAAAGGAGGAAAATACTAAGTCATCGAGGTAACTTAAACCATCAGGGAGAGGTGTTTTAGGTTATGTCGATACCCAATGAGGAAGCCAATCGGGCACAGAGAAGGATAATTGATCAAGATAAGTTACACCAATCAAAGTCGAAGTCATCGGGATATCATCGTCTCATCGGGAGGAGACATCTTTCGTTACACCGATACATGATGAGAAAGCAAAGATAGGTGCAAACAAGGAGATCTCATTGAGGAAACATATGCTGATAGACCGAAGGAGTAAAAAGATACACAAGTGTGAAGGCGATGACATCAGGTCATCGAAGAAACATAAGATGAGTTGTTTCGATACCCGATAAGGTGACCCGATATAACAAACAAGATGTGGACTACAAAGGAGGACTCATCGGGATAACTTAAACCATCAGAGGAACATATTTGGAGTTATGTCGATACCTAATGGGCAAAATGCCATAGAGAAATAGGAGGGTACATCAGAATAACCTACGTTGGTGTGACATAAAGTTGAAAGTAAAAGCCTAGCTAGAAGGCGGAGCCATTGGGGAGGTTATAACCATCGGAATGAGAGAAAATGAGCTACGTCAATGCCCGATGGAGTGATTGAGGAGACCTATGCTGATAAAAAGATAGATGGTGCCAAGTGATTGAATCATCGGGAGGAGTTATGTCGACTAGCCATTGCAAAATCTGATCTTAATGAATCCACCCGCCATTATTAAATACAGACAACATATAGGTTTGTGCTTGCATGAGGAAAATCATAGTGCAATTTCAATTGCATAAATACTCCTAATGTATTAAATCTATATATGGAAGTTGGTATAAGGAATTTGCACAACAGATTGAAGCAAACAGAGAGATTAAAGCGAAGCTAAACTGCAAAAAAAATTGAATTTTAGAAAGCTTGAAGGATTCAAATATGGAGGGTTCTAGTTTGAAAGGAAAGAGGAAGGTCATTGAGGTTTTTGAGGTTTTTGAGAGTGCCTGAAATAAATATAAAGGTTGAGAAGGTACGCAGAAGCGAAAGTTAAATCAAGACATGATTGACCAAATGAGCTCACCAGGAGCCAAATCTTGAAGATCTAAGGCTAATTTGCCTATCCGTGACCAACTACAAGATAATTTTAAGGAAATTGGTGATGTCTGGACCAAGGTTAGAGGCCATGAATTGTTCTTATATCATTATTCATGAAGGAGAAAGCTGACCCCAATCTCAAACCTATGGACAACTGTATTGGGTAAACTAGTGGTCCCTAATGTCTTTGTAAATATTCAATTGTTGAAAACACTAGCTAGGGATTATAATTCCATGAAAAGATGTATCCAATTACCAAATGGCGATGCATTCATTCATCTTTCAGTAGCTACCATTCATGAGATTTTTGGTCATGGTTTTGAATCCAATGTGCCTTTGTCTTTTGAGAAACTGGAAGAGGAATATATGAAGATGGACACTGTATACAATGGGTGGAATTTGGCCATACATAAGGTTGAAAAAGGGAAGTTGATAGATGAAGATGGGCCCCCATTTGACATCAACATATTTAGGCAGTATCTGTAGTATACGTATATGGCATGCGGTCAAGTGGGAGGAGTTGAGGTTCTAGATGTGGCTAGAATAGGACCTTTAGTACTTGTTGCAGATACAAATGCATGAGCCAAGACAATTTGATTATGTTGCCTACATTGTCGAGAAGATGCATGAGGTTTTCTTAAGTCTTCAGAATAAACCCGACAAATCTTTTAAGTTTTATTCATTGATGATGCATATTATCTTGTTTTATGGATGACACAGGAGGTTGTGGCCTGAAGATTTGAAATTAAATGTTCATGGTAAAGATGGGTAGGAGCAGTCAGTACAATTGTGGGTATCACTATGGGATTCTCAGTTCATGAGATCTCATTATGTCAACTTTGAAGAGTTTTTTGTTCAACCATTATATAGAGCTTTTGGGGCTTCTTGTGATGGATCATTTTCAGAACAAATTAAAAGGTTTCTTAGACCCCATGAGCATGGAGATACAAGGGTGAATCATAATTGTGGTGATTGGTACATATGCCAAGACTTCACATATGTTAGGATTTTCAGATTCAAAGGTGCTCCCTATGTGCTACCAAAGCCTGCGCCAGACCGAATTTCTTACCTGGAGATTGTGAGAAAAATGAGTGTCTCTAATGCACAACATTTTGGGGTGCCCACAAGCAAGTCTTTCTACCTTGGACTCTGCATTTTGGTGATTTCACCATTGTATCCACAAAGGCGTATGAAGTTATTGACAGGAGGTTAATAGAAGATTATAATCTCTATGAGCACACAAGCAGGAAAAATTATGACCCGGAGGGCTATATACACCAGAGCATAAAAGGGAAGAATCTTGGTGATTATTTTCATGAGCATATTGAAGCCTTGGACATCTTCAGAAACAAGGAATCTGAAGAAGCTATGCAAATTTTTTAGGATTTGAGTCAGAGATTGGAAGAAAAAAGACAAAGACTGTAGGAAATGGAGGAAGAAGAAGAAGTTGAAAGTGAATCGGGTGAGAATGAGGTTGTCTTGATATTCAAAATGCCTGAAAAGGAGAAGGAACCTAAAGCACAGGTTCAAATTGTTGCAAGGATGAATGTTGATTTGGATGTTAGGCTAGAAGAACACACATCCTTTGTGTCGAATGATGAATTTATTAGATCGAAGGAGTTTAAGTCCTTCTTATATCATTTCAAAAGAAAGAGGCTAAGAGAAGCAATAACTAATGTGACACCAGAGAATGAGGTAGTGATGCTTAGAAAACTGACGATTGAAATCAATTCAAAGTTAGAAGGCATGACCCCTCAAAGGGAAAGACAACTTCTCATAGAGGCAAGAATCATTCTTTTCCCAGGTTGGGACCTTAGTGCGTCTTTTATTTTTGATAGCCTCTTGCATTCAGATAAGAAAGATTTCAAGTTAGACATTAAAGGCGTAAATGATATTTTTATTGGACCGAGATATGATCCAGATGATGAGGCTATGATTTTATGGGCCCTTTATCCTCCAAATAAGAGGCTGAAGATTATAGATGTGGACAAGGCTTTTGGTCACATGATGAAGTTAAAGGTTGGTGAAGTGGATCCCATGGTCACAGTGGATATGGGAATTGTCATTTCCAAATTAAATAAGGCACAAATGAAGATGTTGGCAAGAGAAACAGGGAAATAAAAGTCACTGTATGAAGAACTCTTGAGAAGTAGAGGCTAGCCTATACCCCAAATAGCATATGAATCAAAACTAAAGAAGAAGTGCAAGGAATTGCATAAAGAAAATAATAAGTTTAAAGAATGAGTGTAGAACATAAGGGCAGACACAACATGTGTCTTACTGTCAAAGAGATTTGAAAAGTTAAATGGAGTTCTTGAAGAATTCTGGACAGTTTACCAGAAAAATATGGATAACAACTTGTCACATAAAAGAATCTCTAACATATTACATATTCTCCTACAGGATAAGACGGTTGGTCAGATAGACAGTACAACTATTGAAAAAATCTAGAGACTGATGAAAAAACATGAGAGGTTTGATGCAGCCTTGAAGGTTGATTGTCAGGAAATTATGCAGCATGGTATTCCAAAGGTGATAGATGAAACAGGGCAGATTAAGGACAAGAATGTCAGTGATTACTTAATGCAGCCCTGGGTATTGCACGAGCTGACACCTTGGACATGGCAGAGATAGTGGACCAGTTGGAAAATTTTGTGACTATAGAGATGGCAATGCGGGATACCATCTTCAACTCCAGCACTTACAAGGATGAGGCCTACCTTCGGCATATTCAGAAATGTGGCTTGGTCCTGGATGAAAAAAGTTAATTTGTGTCAAAATGTAATATGTTTTGTAATGTTATTAGTTGTTATAGCAGTCAGGGAGTTATTAGTTAGGTTTTTGCCAGTTTTAGTTTGTACTAATGAAAGGGTGTGTCCTTTCATTTGTGTCTTTTGAGTCACATATGTATAGGAAATCATTTTGTATACATAGGGGAGATTAAAAAAAACTTGTATGGTTCAGATTGTCTGTTGGGACTAGTAGTGTTATGTAAAATAGGTTTGTAGAAATGAAAAGTCATTTTGTGCAAGCAAGTATATCATGAAGTACATGTGAGTCTGAAGCTTTTGTATACCTTTTTATTCTAAAATTAATATATAAGATTTATTATCTTTATCTTCATGTCATTTTAGGTTACATGGTGTTGATGCATCAAGTTCTTTGGATAAATCTAATTGAGATTTGCTACAGTGTGCCATCACATGATGTTGTGTAGGAAACATAATTATTTTTTTTATTCTTGCAACACATAATGAAACCATTGCATTGATAGTCTTGCATATTTCAAACTGTCTCCAAAGTTGATTGCAAATATTCGTCCACTAAGTAACATAAAAATTGTTAGATAAGGCATTGATCTATTGTTATTTTTTTGTGAGTAAGTGTGGTGTGCATAAGGTTCTCATCAAGGAAACATACTTCTTATTTCTATCAGTATTGTTTCTTCATAATTACTTAAGGTTCCAACAACATTATTTTATAAGAATTCATTCACTATCAATTATATTCAAGTTTTCAGATTAAAGCAAGTTAAAAGCATATAATAAAGCATAGTTGCAGGAAACATTTTGCCATTTCTGCAAACAGCTAAATTGATAAGTTTAAATTGACTATAAAGGAGTCTCTTTGTGCTTTGGAAATTAAGGTATAACCACCTAGGTCTAGTGGAGCCTAAAGTACAGAGGAATTTGGTCTTTGACCATTCTTGTTCGTTGGCCAAGGCTAATTGAGAAATCAGTAGGAGATTTGGCAAAGCTCTAGGATTTACAATATATGGTTTTGGGAACCAACAGGGCCAATAGTATCTGACTCGCATGATTTTCTTTGCTACTGAAGGACCGCTTGAGTGAGCGCCACAAATTCCTTCATGTATCTCTTCCTAGGCTTTTGTTATCTCATCTTGTTCCAAACATCAAAGGAGAGTACCATCAAGACTTTGTCTGTATAGGGTTTCGACAATGATGGTGTATTGAGCGGTTTGGCAGACAAAGGTTTTTTGTTGGTTGTTTGATTGGTTAGGGGGAAGTGTGTGATCACGTAGGTAAGTGAAAAACTCATCATACCATGGGGAGTCAAAAACCAGTAAGGTGACATATAATTTCAGATCCAGGGATATCATAAGCGGGGATCCAAATCTGTTCTACCAAGAACTCATAGCATGTCAAATTTTGTGGAATATCCAAGAGAGATGCAATTGTAGCCACTGCGTTGGTAGTGTTCAACCCAATAATAAGAATAATAACTCTAGTTGAAGTCTCAGCCCGAAGTTTGGACATTCACTTGGTAAAGTCACTATTTATATGATGAATAATGATGAACAATAAATACTCAATAGATACTGAGAGGGGGGGGTGAATCAGTATAGACTAAAACTTCCTTAACAACTTCAACTGCAAAGACTGCACTAACTGGTAAACAGCATCACTGATCTAAATCAAGGCACTACCGGTAAAACACAGTGAGACTATGAAAGACATAAACCAGTAACACTTAGATCTTCACAAAACCTAACATCTCATTTCCACTTCACCCATATGCTTAAATAAGTAATACATCAGAAATACAAAGACCACTGGCTCAACATGCTTTTACCGCTTAATAGAAAACACTAAGACATCACATGAAAAAGTATCACACATAACACATTGATTTTTCACGTGGAAACCCAATTGGGAAAAACCACGGTGGGGATGAATACCCACAAGTTGTTCTTGAACTCTTCTGAAGTCCACTCTATTAGGAGCCTAGTTTGGTTAAGGACTTTACAACAAGCTTTGCTAGGAACTGTTCCTGCTAGGGATCACCCGGTTAAGGGATGGCTAAACACCTGGTTAGAGGTTAAAACCCTGTTAAAGGTTACCTTGTCAAAGGATTTAAAGAACTCAATGATTTTGAGTCACCCTGTTAAAGGATTTACAAAAATCCTATTAAAGCTACCCGGTAAAGGGATTTTCCAACTGCTGAAATGGTTAGAAGTCAACGGGTAATACACTGATCTGATAATAGCACTCAATTCCAAGGCAGATCCACTTTAGTTCCTTTACATCTATAATCACACTCTGCAGATATCTACTCACTCCACTAGCCTGGCAAGAATCGAGTATCTCTTCACTTGGATACACACATAACATTTGCCAACAACTTCACAATGCAAAACATCATCGACCTTATAGACAACAATTAGGTTGGTAGCCAAAACCTAAAACCCTAAGCATCTAGGTTAACAATACAGTTGGTCTAATCCTGACCGTTCAATCACATTGCATAGGGTTAAATAATCTTGAATAAATCTCAAGACATTCTCCATCATTTTTTCTTTGCCGCTTCTGGAAGCTGATAACCCATCACATGCTCTCCACCATTTACTGAGACTTCACACATTCCCGAGGTAGATAGAATCAATCTTCTTCATGCAAGATCCTCAAGGGAATCCTTCACGCGCACAAGGTTGGCATGGCAACACAATCTTATCTCCATTTCAATGCTAACCCATCACAGGATGTCATCGATCTAATCACACAGACTTGAAATGCATCAACTAGAAACCCTGAAGCTGAGACTATCAACCGGTAGTCATAACAAATGAAACCCCGATACAAACTTTGCATATATCGGTTCACATTCCAACAATATGGTTCACCTTTTTGCATATACCGGTTCATATCATCATACCAGTTCACTTCATACCATTATACCGGTTCTCTTGCCAATTTGCTTTCTTCAATATACCGGTTCATACTTCAACATTTCGACATCAATGACAACATACAATATCATCATGTCATCAAACTTTGCACACATGCCAACAATCTCCCCCTTTGGCATTGATGGCAATACACAAATATATATCTATATCTTCTCCCCAATCTCTTCCATATTATGTCTTCAAAACTGCAGATATCTTCTCTGCTTCACATCTTCTCCTCCTTTGACAATAATACCAAAGTGGAGGCACAAACATCCATGATCTACTATGCTGCTCACCCTGAGGAGTAGCATCCTTCAATACATCAATCCTAAAAATATTTGACAATGCAATACCTGACGTGGAGCACATACCTTTAGTTCACCTCTTGAAGGGGCAGCAACCCTAATTCACCTCTTAAATAGGTAAATGTAGCCTTCAGTAGAGGCTTGGTGAATATATCTACTAACTGCTCCTTACTAGAAACATGTTCCAATACAACCTCTTTGTTCTGAACTTTCTCCCTCAAGAAATGATACTTGAGCTTGAAGTGCTTGGTTCTAGCATGCAATACCAGATTCTTGGAAACATTAATTGCACTTGTGTTGTCACA
Organism: Cryptomeria japonica; assembly: GCF_030272615.1. Lineage (NCBI taxonomy): Eukaryota > Viridiplantae > Streptophyta > Pinopsida > Cupressales > Cupressaceae > Cryptomeria > Cryptomeria japonica. The sequence goes on from NC_081406.1 coordinate 251,550,257, forward strand.
AAATATACTCACTGGTTCAGATATAGGGTCTTTGAAACCACTTAATACATGCTTCTCCCAAATTGTCTAAGTGCAGTTCATAAATGCTGCTACATATTCTACTTCTGTTGTAGACTAAGAGATACAACTCTGCTTCTTACTCATCCATGAGACTAGTCTACAACCAAGAAAGAATGCACCACTGGTTGTGCTCTTTTGGTCGTCCACATTACTAGCCCAATCGGCATTTGTAAACACTTTGAGATTGAAATCATTACTGTATGGATACCACAATCCATAATCTATAGTTCCCTTAAGATATCTAAGAATCCACTTGACTGCTACCAAGTGGGATTCTCTTGGACTTTTCTGAAAATGTGCAGCAATGCCCACTGCATGTGTAATGTTCGGTCTATTGTGTACTGCATAGTGCAACTTACCAATCATTGATCAGTATTCCTTCTCATTCACCAATGCTGAGTCATCTTTTGTTGACAATTTACGACCGGTCATCATCGGTGTACCAACCAGTTTGTTGTCTTCCATGCCAAAGGTCTTCAACACCTCTTTGACATATTTGGACTGAGTGATAAAGATAGCATCATTCATTTGTTTAATTTGTAGTCCAATGAAGAACTTAATCTCTCCAATTAGTGACATCTCAAATTCTTTCTTCATCTCATCTGCAAATGCATGGCTCATCTTGTCATCTCCACCAAAAATTATGTCATCAACAAACACTTCACATATCAGAATCTGATCTCCTTTTGACTTCAAATAGATATTGTTATCTTCACTTGTTCTTTCAAATCCAATCTTCACAAGATGGGAGTGTAAACGTTCATGCCATGCTCTAGGTGCCTGTTTCAATCCATACAAGGCTTTATGTAGCCTACACACCATATCATTGTCTTCTGACGAGGCAAACCCATCTGGTTGCTCTATATACACTTCCTCTTCAAGTATTCCATTCAGGAATGTAGATTTTACATCCATCTGATACACTTTGAATCCCTTGAAGGGTGCATATGCAAGAAGCATTCGAACTCCTTCCAATCTAGCCACTAGAGCAAAGGTTTCTCCATATTCTTCTCCTTCTTCTTGAGCATATCCCTTACATACTAATCTTGCTCTGTTTCTTACCATTGTGCCATCTTCATTCAGTGTGTTTCTAAAAACCCATTTGGTGCCAATAACATTTTTATGCTCAAATCTGGGTACCAAAGCCCATGTATCATTCTTTTCTATCTAGTCAATTTCCTCTTCCATAGCCTTAATCCAGTCTTCATCTTTATGTGCCTCTTTAAATGTTTTAGGCTCAAATTCAGAAATCATGCAAGAATTTTCTCTAACCTTTCTTCTTGTAAGAATTACTGCATCCTTATCTCCTATGATCTGCTTTGGATCATGATGTAGCTTTACATACCTAGGAATTATGTTAACTGATTCCTCTTTCTTTTCTTCTTCATCCTCATGTTCATCAACATCTACTGGTGTATGAGCACTGTTACTGGTACTTGGTTGTTTTGCAACCGGTTCCTAGAAGGTTACAACTGGTTCATCTACTACTTGCTCACTGTCAGTTTCCTCAGGTTTCTCAAAGGTTTCATGAACTCTAACATTGATACTTTCAATAATTCTCCGAGTCTTATTGTTAAAACACTTAAGAGCTTTTCTCTTGGTGGAATACCCTAGGAATATTCCCTCATCACATTTTGCATCAAACTTGCTCTGGTGTTCACTCCTTTTGATATAACATTTGCTACCAAACACTCTAAAGTAGCTTACTACAAGAGTCTTACTGGTCCAATACTCATAAGGAGTTTTATCCTTACCTTTCTTGATGAGTACCTAGTTCATAGTGTAGACTGCAGTGCTCACCGCTTCTCTCCAAAAGGTGTGAGCAACCTTCCCTCGAATCAACATCGTTCTAGCTGCTTCAACTATGGTTTGGTTGTTCCTTTCTGCTAGGCCATTCTATTGTGCAGTCTGGGGGATAGATAGTTTCCTCTTAATGTCATTCTCTTCACGATACTTATTGAATTCTCCAGAGGTGAACTCACCTCCTTGATCGGTTCTAAGGCATTTGATCCTCTTACCACTTTCCTTTTCAACTAATGCTCTGAAGGATTTAAACTTTCCAAAAGCTTCAGACCTGTCTTTCAAGAATGTGACCCACATCATTCTTGAGCAATCATCAATAATAATCATAAAGTACCTATCTCCCTTAACACTCCTAGTTTTCATAGGACCATATAAATCAGTATGCAAAAGATCAAGTAAATTATCTACTGTGAAAGATTTACCTTTGAAGGTTTAGGAAGACATTCTCTGCACAAAGGATTCTCCGATTTGATCAGCACAAGTAGTCCTCTAACTGCCTTGATCTTACTAGCCTTCACAATATTATCAAAATTTACATGACAGAGTCTCCTATGCCATATCCAACTGTCATCAAACTTAGCCATTAGACATTGACTGATATTTGTATTTAACTGTAATAAGTTACCTTTGGTCTGCATACTGGTGGCCATCAATTCACCACTCTTTCCTTTTATTTTGCACACTCCATCTTTGAATTCTAGAGTGAGTCCTTTATCATTCACCTGAGCAATACTCAAAAGGTTATTCCTGAGACCTTCTACCCAATACACATTATTAGCATTGCTTTTTCCATTTAGAGACATGGACCCTTTGCCTTTTATCATACAAGATGCATCATTACCAAATTGGACTACACCTCAATCATACTCTTCTAGAGACAGAAACTTTCTCCGGTCACCAATCATGTGGTGAGAATAACCACTGTCAATAATCCACTCATTGGAATCATCAAAGTGGGAGACGAGATTTCTTGTCTAACACATCTTCCTTAATAGCTACAAATATTATGTCTTCGCTTTCTTCATCTTTTGATTCATCATTAGTGACACCATCATCAACTGCAACAAGACAGTTTCTCCTATTTCCTCCTTTGAACTTTTTCAACCTCACTGATTTGTCCTTATTATCATTATTAGGATAGTTGACAGCAATGTGTCCTATCCTATTGCAAGAAAAGCATTTCAAAGGAATCTTACCTCTGTATTTTCCAGTTCCCTTAAGAAGTCTCCTGGCTAGAAGAGCTTCAAATTCCATCAGGATCTCCTCATCATCCATATCTCTGCTTTGTCTAGGTTCATAGTTGGTACTAGCTTCTTTACCCTTTCTAGATAGTGAAGCAGATGCTTTAAAGGTTGAATCAGTCTTCTGAACACTGCCATCATAACTGTTTAGCTCATATGCTGTCAACTTAGCAATGATGGAATCAAGGGATACCTTTGTCTTGTCAATAGATCTCAACTCCTGAATAGCAGCAACCCTTATTGCATAGACCATTAATAAGGATCTCAAACTTTGCTAGCAATGGTGGAATCATCCATTGTACCTCCTACACTCTTGGTGTCTCCAACAACAGTTTTAATCCTTATCCCGTATTGTTGAATGGTCTCTCCTTCAACCATCTGCATGTCTTCAAACTTTCCTCTAAGGCTTTCTTCCTTAGCTTTCTTCACATGCTCATCACCACCATAGATAGACTCTGGAGTATCCCATACATCTTTGGGATTGTCTTTTTCCTGAACATCTATAAACTCAACATTAGATAGACTATTGATAAGAGCTTCCATGACTTGCCCATTCTCCTGAATTTATCTTCTTTGATCATTGGTGAGAGTACCGGTAGGGACAATATAAGTATTCTCAACATAGTTCCAGTGTTGAGCACTAATGATTTTAATGTATATCTTCATTATGTCCTTTCATATCTATAAAGCGGAAAATCGCGAGCGAACCCCAAGTGTTTCCCCCACCACTCCAAGGAGAGGGGAAGGAGGTCACTAGGGTTGACGGTTTTCACTTAGGAGAGACTTTACATTCAAAAGAGGGGTTGAAACCCACAAGATCCAATCCCACACAATGCAAGATTGGATTCTAAATGAGTTTCAAGGGTTAAGACAGCAAGGCTACCCTCTTTTGTAAAGAATGTAGATAGAAGGATTAAGCTAGGAATGCATAAAAAGTGAGAAAGATTCACTTATAAACAGAGATAGGAATATAGGATGAAGCTGCGGACCTGGAATTAGCAGTAAAATGTCGAGACAACGCTGTCCTACAAATTTGAGTGAAAGTTTTCAGGACGATGGCGCCCGGCGTGCACACGGTCCTCCGAAAAATCCGCGAAACGAAGGGGGATCTGTTTGTCTCTGTACAAGGATTCCAGATCTTCAATTACAGTGGTGTACCTACAACCTACACACAGAAAAGTGAGGACGATTGTGGGGTTAGGGATTAGGGGTTTGCCCTTAGGTCAAACCCCAGTTTTGGAATTAACCAAGAAATGAGAATGCTGTAAATGTAAATGATTGTAATGTAAAACAAGTACTAGTACCTTGTTGTAAGAATGTTTGTATTCTTACAAGTGAAGGTGTAATTGTTGTTGTATGTTGTATGTTGTAAGTGATCTCCTCTTCAATGGTTGAATCCTTGTCTTGAATGCAACACTTAGCCTTGAATGGAGACTTAGAATGCTCAATTGCTTGAATGCTTGAATGCTTGAATGTTTGAATATCGCTTCCACGTCTTGTACACATATGTCCTTCCTCTTTTCATCTACTATCCCAAAATGGGAGAGGAAATGTAGTTTATATACTTGCCAATTAGGGTTAAAAGACTGATTTTTCCGACCTTAGGCCAACCAGGAAAGATTATTTTCCAATTTGCAAACACAAAGACCCGAGACCCAAAAGAGACCGGGCCCAAAAATAGGGCCAGGGACCAGGGCGATGGGCGCCATGGTCCTGGGGGACCAGGGCATTGGGCGCCCTAGTCCTGAAGGACCAGGGCGCTGGGCGCCATGGTCCCACCTCCAAGGACAACAGGGTGCAAGGAGGATCAGGCCAGGGTGCTGAAAAATGCAGTTTTTGATGTCATGAACAAGTTTCGGGGTCTCCATTTAGGTTCGGTGTTGCATCACCATCGTGAAGACCCAAATGCAGTCGAAATTGCAAGTGTCACAATTTTAGGACACTACATTTAGCCCCCACTTTAGCGGGAGTATAAGCGTACGCTCATACTTTCGGTAAAGTACAAGGAAACAACATTGAAAGACTTTCACCACGTCAAGGAGGCAAGATACACCAAGCCCCGAGTGGACTAAGGATCTTACGACTTCAATTGACAAAGTAAAAGGGAAGATCACGAGGGAGAACCATGACTGTCAGTAGTAAGGTTCCCTCACTATGAGTCATGCAAGAGAAATACCAAAAATTTTCAATGCAAAGCTAAGTTCGCCAAGAAATTTTCAAGTATCTTGAAGAGATAGACGGGGTGTATGCCCCCCTGCGTTAAAGCGATCGCACACGCCTCAACGGGGGTGATTGCCTTAAGGTAGTGATACATATAAGAAATGAGAAGGGAAAGGAGCACGTTATCATAAAGATTTATCCCCCAAGTGTGAGATAAACCCAAGGATAATAGACACAAAACACAAAGCACGAGGTGACTTCGCTATTCTCGGGGTCAGTATGCTGTATGATAATTCATGTATATCATATGTATGTATGCATAATTGTTCTTCATTCCCCAATCAAGGAAAGTCACCTAGAAGAAGGGAACACGTGTCTTTTGAGTCAACATGAGAGAGACCAAAAGAGATCTCAATGTTTTGCATCGTCCTCAAGTAAACAACACTAAGGACAACAAATAGAAGAATGAGAATAACACATAGAAGAAGTAACAAAAGAAAGAGAGGAGGAGAGAATCTGCTATGCTAATGAAACTAGTTTAGCACGTCATCCACCCCCTGATCTTGCTGATCAATATTTCAGGAAGGCAGGAAACACGCTAGAGGAGGAACATTCAACACAGCAGATGGAGCTATCACAAGATCCAAACAAGGGCTATGTTCATGTTCCAAGCCACGTTGTTCTTGTCTAGGAGCTAGGATAAGTGCTTTAGAAAATTCATTAGATAGATGGTTATCAACATCAACATATTCATATTCACTATCAGAAGCAAGAGAAGTAACATTTTCATCATGAATAACCTTTTCATCTATATCATCATCAAGATTTATAAAAATAGGATCTTTAACTCGCACAGGATCAAAACCATCATGCATCTTATGTTTAGGAGATTTTGGAGAAAATGGAATAATGTTTGTTGAAGGTGTTTTTGGGGATTGCAAAGTTTGAGAAGCAGCTGCCTGAGCTCTAAGACGACACTTTCGTCGACGTTCATGTGCAGAACGATTTCGTCTAGTCTTAGTAGGAAGTTGAGGAGATTGAGGAGGAATGTTCTCATCCTTATCACTTGGGTGTTTAGGTTGTGGTCTCTTCTCTTTATAAAAGGAAGGAGGAGGAACTGCTCCATATAAAGGAGGAATATTTGGTTTAGGAAGGAGACCAAATCCATCATGATGAGGAGGTATAGGTCTACTTTTAGAAAGTTTATTAGACATAGACATAGTCACATCCATAGGAATGGGTTGGGAATCTTCTTGAGGAAAGACATTAGTTTTATCTTTCAAAGGAAGAACTTCCTTATCAAGAATGATAGGAATATCAAGTTTGGGTGTTCTAGGTTCACTTAGAGATAAGATCATATCTGTTTTCCACTTTTGATAAGATTTGAAAAGATGATCACTTCGTGGAGGAAGAGATTGGAACTGTTTAGGCCAAAAATAATCAATAGGAACGCTAGAAGTTCTTTCAGCTGGTTTAAAGAGACTATGATTGACAGTAACAACTTCACCATTATGGGGAAATTTCAAACATTTATGAATAGGAGAAGCAATAGCTTTCATGGAAGATAGCCAAGGATAGCCTAGCTTCACACGAAATTGTTCGGATGAAGGAATAATAGCAAAGTTCACATCAAGGGATTTGTTATGGACCTTAATAGGTAATGTAATAGAACCAATTGCAGGAGAAGCAAATGCATCAAATAATTTCACAATCACATCTGTTTTGTCATAGATCACTTGATTCAATTGCAAAGTAAAAAGAAATTCTTCAGTAATAACATTAACCATGCACGAAGGATCAATAAGCACTCCACGGTAAGGTGTATTCTTGACTTTTGCAACTATATATAAAGGACCATCAAGTGCCCTGATAGTTTCACTAAAATCAAATGTGATGGAAGGTTCTTTAGGGATTTTCTGCTGCTCTACAAAGTTAATCACATTCGGAGTCATAGACACAAGACCATCAGATGAGAAAGAGGAATCATTAGTCTCAATCGCATTAGAGGTATGAGAAGGTAATGGATCAGTAAAAATCTTAAGATTTTGGTTAGGAGGAGCTACAGATGTATTGCCTTTATCATTCACTCTAGAAACAGAGATAGTATTATTATCAATCAAATCTTGAATTTTACCCTTTAAAGCAAAACATTTTTCAGTATCATGCCCAGGTTGACGATGGAATTGACAAAAAGATTTGTTATCAAAATAGGGTGAATTAATCTTTGTAGGATCGATTTGCTTTATAGGAGGGAGAGTAAGCACATTTTGTTCCAATAACTTATTCATAATACTATGCAATGATTCATTCAAAGGAGTAAACTTTCTTTCTTTCTTGAAAAACTTAGAAATAGGAGGCACACCTGATGCTGCATTCACATTATTGTTGATGATGTTTTCATTGAATTTAATGGACTCTCTATTCGGTTTAAACTTCCCAAATGGTTGTTGACTACTATCATCCTTATCACTCGGAGCCATAGGATTTGCTTGTTCCATTTGACTCACAGTCAGTTGATAATTGTGAAGAGTTGCACACAACTATTGGAAAGAAGTAAACTCAGAAAACAGAAGTTTGTCTCGAATATCTTTTTGTAAATTAGAAATAAAGATTCTTTGAATATCATTGTCAGGCACTGGAAAAGAAATTTGAGCATACAAATGCTTATATCTACCAATGAAATCAGTCACTTTTTCTTTAACACCTTGTTTACAATGCATTAAATCGATCAAAGTAACCTTAGTACTTATATTGTTTTGAAATTGTTGAATAAAAGCATTTGCAAGTTGTTCGAAAGAAGTAATAGAATAAGAAGGCAACGAGAAATACCATTGTAGGGCTTTATCTCTTAATGTTCTAGTAAACAGTTTTGCAAGCAACCTTTGGTCATAAGCAAAATCGGTACACATTGTTTGAAAAGTCTTAACATGTGTTAGAGGATCACCTTTACCATTATAAAGCTCCAAATGCGGGATTTCAACATGTTTAGGGGGAATAGCTTGAACAATGTCAAGAGAAAGTGGGCTCGCAACATCAAATGTGGGCACACTAAACTTAGATTGATTCATAGAGGCAATTTGTTGCTGTAAAGAAGAGACAGTTTGTGCAAGATTGTTAATGGTTGCTTCAATCGAAGAGTTCATATTAGACGTGTTAGATTGAGATGGAGGTATTATGTTATTGAAAGAAGGTATTGATTGAGAGTAAGGTGGCGGGACACTATGATAGTTAGTCATAGGAGATGATTGGAAAAGAGGAGCACTACAAGGAGGAATGGAATGGTTGAATGAATTGCCCCCTTGCGTCATGTTCATTTGTGGAGATGTAATAGGAACACTCATTGAAGGAATGAATGAAGAAGTCAGATTGAATGAAGGAAGAGGGTTAATTGAAGAGGAAGGATTGCCCCCATGATTGGTGATCATAGGAGGAATGTCTTGTATTGAAGTAGTCATTATGTTTGATGTGAAAGTAGGTATACTAGCAATAGAAGTTGTCAAAGGAATTGAATGATTGACTTCAGTGGGAGGTTGTGTATAACCTAAAGTTTCAGCACAACTCTTCATAGGCATCACATTCGAATCCACAATGTGTGCAATACCACGCAAAATATCAATTCCATTCTTATCACTTTGAACCATACGTTTTAGACCCTCAATTAATGAAAGAGCTTGACTATTGGGATACTCTTGAGACATCCATTGCTAAAAATCATCAAATTGGTTATCCAATTTTGAAAGTTGTTCTATAGAAACCTCATGGAGAGCTTCTTCATCATTAGGAGGATTAGAGGAATTACCCGTGTCCTCGTTAAAAAGGCTATTCAAATTAGGTTCCATCTCCTCGGTAATTAAACCTTGGAAAGACTTAATTCTAAGGCTTCATCTAACGGGAATAGTGTAAGTAGGGCTTATTGTTGTAAAACTCATGCACTAAAGAGGGAGAGAAGATTTTGAATTTTAGAGGTAGCAAATTTTAATAAAATCAGCCAATCTTCTAGATTTAAGCTATGCAATGCAATCACGACAATCTCCCGAAATTTCAGAAAAAATGTCAGGGACCGTGGCGCTCGGGGTGCACACGGTCGGTGCACACGGTCTTCGCAACTTTTTTCGAAATTTGCAGGGATGAAAGTTATGATGATTTTAAAGCTAATCTGAAAAAATTGAGTGATTTTACGATCTATAGATAGGCCAAATTAAAGTTGCAATCTCAAAATTGAACCCTACCAAGATTGTTGAAAAATGCAAAATTTGAATTTTGAAAAAGAGAGGGAAACTAAAATTTTGAATTTTATGATTTTAGAGGGAATACCAAAAGCAATGCAAGTTTTGAATTTTAAAAGTTGACTCAATTTCACGCAAAATTCAATTTTGAAAGTGGAAATCAAAGTTGTTATAATTAAACACTTAATTTCAAAAGTCACAAATTGCAAAAATTTGAATGAAGCACTGAAATTTCGAATGAACACCAACACACTTTTCAGATTTAGGGCAGTAAGAACACAATTTTGACACAAAATTTCAATTTCAATAATTTTTGAATGATTAGGAGCCTTAATCCAAGCAATCACAAGACCACCTTTGACCTTAATTTTGAAAGTGTTAGAATTGATAAAATCAGCCAAAATTCTGGATTTTAGCAGAAAAATACAGTAAGATCTAACTCCCGAAATTTCAGAAAAAATGTCGGGGACGATGGCGCTCGGGGTGCACACGGTCCTCGCAAGTTTTTTCCAAATTTTCAGGGATAAAAGATATTGTGATTTTATTGTGGAATCCAAAGTTACAGCTGATTTGGAGATGTTTTGATCAGTGAAATTATCAGTCAAAGGTTGAATCAAGAGGGTTTTAAAAATTAGGGTTTTGACACTTAACCACTTAATTTTCAAAATTAAAGCACAGATATGATTTGACAATTTGTAATAGAAGGATAGATCTAAAGCAAGCATTAATAATTAAACATTTCACAAGCTCAATTACTAAAAAGAAAATTTAGGGTTTTTATGCAATTAACCTCTAAAATTTGCAAAAGATCAAACATGGAAATGTAATTAAGGAAGCAAATTTTCAGATCTAACCATGAATAATCAAAAAGGATGTTCACATCGGGTTCACCAAAATGTAAAGCGGAAAATCATGAGCGAACCCTAAGTGTTTCCCCCACCACTCCAAGGAGAGGGGAAGGAGGTCACTAGGGTTGACGGTTTTCACTTAGGAGAGACTTTACATTCAAAAGAGGGGTTGAAACCCACAAGATCCAATCCCACACAATGCAAGATTGGATTCTAAATGAGTTTCAAGGGTTAAGACAGCAAGGCTACCCTCTTTTGTAAAGAATGTAGATAGAAGGATTAAGCTAGGAATGCATAAAAAGTGAGAAAGATTCACTTATAAACAGAGATAGGAATATAGGATGAAGCTGCGGACCTAGAATTAGCAGTAAAATGTTGAGACAACACTGTCCTGCAAATTTGAGCAAAATTTGACAGGACGATGGCGCCCGGCATGCACACGGTCCTCCGAAAAATCCGCGAAACGAAAGGGGATTTGTTCGTCTCTGCACAAGGATTCCAGATCTTCAATTACAGCCACGTACCTGCAACCTACACACAGAAAAGCAAGGACGATTGGGGGGTTAGGGATTAGGGGTTTGCCCTTAGGTCAAACCCCAGTTTTGGAATTAACCAAGAAATGAGAATGCTGTAAATGTAAATGATTGTAATGTAAAACAAGTACTAGTACCTTGTTGTAAGAATGTTTGTATTCTTACATGTGAAGGTGTAATTGTTGTTGTATGTTGTATGTTGTAAGTGATCTCCTCTTCAATGGTTGAATCCTTGTCTTGAATGCAACACTTAGCCTTGAATGGAGACTTAGAATGCTCAATTGCTTGAAGGAATGCTTGAATGCTTGAATGCTTGAATGTTTGAATATCGCTTCCACGTCTTGTACACATATGTCCTTCCTCTTTTCATCTACTATCCCAAAATGGGAGAGGAAATGTAGTTTATATACTTGCCAATTAGGGTTAAAAGACTGATTTTTTTGACCTTAGGCCGACCAAGAAAGATTATTTTCCAATTTGCAAACATAAAGACCCGAGACCCGAGACCCAAAAGAGACCGGGCCCAAAAATAGGGCCAGGGACCAAGGCGTTGGGCGCCATGGTCCTGGGGGACCAGGGCGCTGGGCGCCATGGTCCACTGGGCGCCCTAGTCCTAAAGGACCAGGGCGCTGGGCGCCATGGTCCCACCTCCAGGGACAGTAGGGTGCAAGGAGGATCAGGCCAGGGTGCTGAAAAATGCAGTTTTTGATGTCATGAACAAGTTTCAAGGTCTCCATTCAGGTTCGGTGTTGCATCACCATCGTGAAGAACCAAATGCAGTCAAAATTGCAAGGGTCGCAATTTTAGGATGCTACAATATCTTAAAGTTATCTCTGTTGAACTTAGGACATTCCCTCTTCATCATTAGAATATGATCTTTTCCTCAAGCAGTTAAGCTTATAACACAGAGGACCTGGAGGATGCTCTGATACCAATTGATGAATAATGATGAATAATAAATACTCAACACATACTGAGAGGTGGGGGTGAATCAGTATAGACTAAAACTTCCTTAACAACTTCAACTGCAAAGACTGCACTAACTGGTAAATAGCATCACCGATCTAAATCAAGGCACTACCTATAAAACACAGTGAGACTATGAAAGACATAAACCAGTAACACTTAGATCTTCACAAAACCTAAAATCTCATTTCCACTTCACCCATATGCTTAAACAAGTAATACATCAGAAATATAAAGACCACTAGCTCAGCATGCTTTTACTACTTAATAGAAAACACTAAGACATCACATGAAAAAGCATCACACATAACACACTAATTTTTCATGTGGAAACCCAACTGGGAAAAACCATGGTGGGGATGAATACCCACAAGTTGTTCTTGAACTCTTATAAAGTTCACTTTGTTAGGAGCCTAGTCCAGTTAAGGACTTTACAACAGGTTCTGCTAGGAACCGATCCTGCTAGGGATCACCTGGTTAAGGGATGGCTAAATACCCGGTTAGAGGTTAAAACCCTATTAAATTTTACCTTGTTAGAGGATTTAAAGAAATCAATGATTTTGAGTCACCCTGTTAAAGGATTTACAAAAATCCTATTAAAGCTACCCGGTAAAGGGATTTTCCAACTACTGAAATGGATAGAAGTTAATAGGTAATACAATGATCTAGTAACAACACTCAATGCCAAGGCAGCTCCACTTTAGTTCCTTTACATCTATAATCACACTCTGCAAATCTCTACTCACTGCACTGGTCTGGAAAGAATCAAGTATCTCTTCACTTAGATACACACATAACATTTGCCAACAACTTCATAATGCAAATCATCACCGACCTTATAGACAACAATTAGATTGGTAGCCAAAACCTAAAACCCTAAGCATCTAGGTTAACAATATAGTCGATCTGATCCTGACTTTTCAATCACATTGCATAGGGTAAAACAATCTTGAACAAATCTCAAGACATTCTCCATTGTTTGTTCTTTGCCGCTTCTGGAAGCTAATAACCCATCACACGCTCTCCACCGTTTACTAGGACTTCGCACATTCCCAAGGTAGATAGAATCAATCTTCTTCATGAAAGATCCTCAAGGAAATCCTTCACACGCACAAGGCCAACGTGGCAGCATGATCTGATCTTCATTTCAATGCTAACCCATCACAGGATATCGTCGGTCGAATCACACTGACTTGAAATGTATCAATCAGAAACCTTGAAGCCGAGACAACCAACCAGTAGTCATAACAAATAAAACCCCAATACAAACTTTGCATATACCGATTCACATTCCAACATACCGATTCACCTTTTCACATATACCGGTTCATATCATCATACCAGTTCACTTCATACCATTATACCAGTTCTCTTGCCAGTTTGCTTTCTTCAATATATCAGTTCATACTTCAGCATATTGACATCAATGACAACATACAATATCATCATGTCATCAAACTTTGCACATATGCCAACATTCTATAGCTAGTGTTCATTTGATTGTCAACCCAGGGACGTAATACTTGAAATGGGTCTACACTATATATGCACTAAGCTCCTGCAACAGCTACTCTAGATTACTGTAGCAACTAACATTATGGGGAAAAGATAAGCAAGAATTGAAACTATTGAAAGGCTATAGGAAAACTTCTGCATTAACATAAATTCATTCAAGCAATACTAGCTAAGTTCAATGCTGATAAACAGAAATTACTCTGTTTTGGTTTGGTTGTAGGAACAGTTAGTGGATCTGTTTCCAGTGGCTACAGGAACAATCAATGCAAGAACATCTACTGCAGCTAAGGAAAGAAAACTAATCTTAACAAATGCACAGGAACACTCACCAAGTGGGGCCCCTTGGGTGAGTGATTTCAAGCTTTCCAAAATCAACTCTAAGTGCTCAAAATAACATATTTTTATTCATCATTCTTTTGAAGTCATTACATGATTCAACATGAAAAGAAACTCAAAAACACTTTTAAAAATCCTCTACTCTACTTTCTCTCTTTTCTATCTAACCTTTGAGAAGAGATAAAGAGATTATTTTAAAAGAAATCATCTACTTTAGACAACACAAATCATGTCGAAGAGAAGAGGCGGATAATTGATCGAGAAAGGAGATAGTTGGAGTTAAGATATAGAAAATGCGGATCTAAACCGAACCACAGTCATAACATACTGTGGCGGTATTTACAACACCAATGTCCACTTGAGTTAGACATCAATAGCATCACGTTATTTCTTCTCCTATGTCGTTCCTTACAGTTTTCAACATTTATGTTGTTTGATCTTTCAGTCATCTTCTTGAATATCTCTTCCTGCAACTAGCATGATAGGCGAGCTTCCACCACAGCATCATTTATTCCTTGCACTTCAAAACAAATAACATACAAGAACATACATACATATTTTAATTAATCAGGGCATCTATTAATTTCACACATGATATTGCCCTAAACAATCTGCATGGCAACAGGAATGAATAACATGGCTGGAAGAATAAACTGGCAAAGACAAAACATGTTTTAATAGGTTCAGGCTAACATCTGAAATACATATAGTAAACTTTTGATACATCATTACTATTATGTAAATTAAAATATGACAAAAGCTCAAGAGTTCTAAGGATAAAAATATGCCAATGTCTCAACTCATAATGCCCCCCAACTTTAAGATCTTGCTAATCCTCCAACAAGAGGAAAATTTATGATTCTTGCACTAACTCTTAGGTCACCAATGGTTCCTTGACCTGTTCCTCCTGAAGCTAAATTCTAGTAAAATCCTTTCATCTCTTCCAACCTGGACCATCTGGCTTCTTCTGTAACTGCTTCATAGGGCTTATTTGTAGTCTTACATCCCAATAGTGGAGATATAAGAATAGGAGGTTGAAAGATCAAAGGTACCCAGTTATTGGTTTTCTCTCTGCCCAGTTGTATATATTTAGGGGCTCTTTGCATAGCTGCCTGGAAATTTTGCAGTGAATGAGGTTCTCCCTACTTCAATTCTTTTGGTAAGTTATTCCAACACTGAGTTAAACCATCAATTGCAGTTGCACTTTCAATCTGAACTAAATGCTCATATGCTTGGTATATTTCTTCCCTCATCAACAACACTAGATTCCTAACATCTTGCCTTACCAGTAACTTCTAACATTCATAATAAAGAATTCTTGGCTCTTTTTCTTCCTTCCTCAATGGCAATGGACAATCAAATTTTAAATCCTTGTATGCTCTGGCTTGTGCCCCCATGTTTATCTCATTTTGAATCCATGACATTAAAGCTTTTATATGGATATCACCAATATATAACAAAGGATTGCACTCACTATCTGAAGCTACAACATGGTTATGTAAATAAAGTTCACATAACAAATTTTTCACAGCTACTAGAGAAGTCTGATAAGCATCATAAAATTCCTCAGGGGTTTCTAAAGAGGGGCTAAGGTCCCTGACAATGCGGTTCAATTTGAAATTTAAATATCGCTCCCTTAAATGCAGAGCATAAACCCTTGGCGGTGTCCTACATTACATCAATTCGAGGAGCATACTAGTGATTGTATCAACTTTAGCCTCTAATTCTTCAATTTTGTTATCCCTCTTTTCAATTTCTCTTTGTTTTTTGTTAATAACCCCTTGCAATCTAGCCCTCTCTATTTCCCATTGTCTATAAAATGTTAACGCAATATATAAACTGCTTAGGAATGATGGAGGTCTAATAGGTTTTACCTTAGGCCATGGAATCTCTTCAACAGGTTCTTCAAGCTGATCTGCCACATATGCAAGATTTGAGAGTCTATCTACATCATCTTCTTTCTGAGTTTCAACATCTGTAGGGCTCCCTTCTTCTGTTTCCACTGAAATAACCTTTGTCGGATCACCTGCTGGACGGGCCTTCTAGGTTTTACTCTAAGTCCTTCTCACATAAACCTTTGGAGTGGCTGCAGGAATGGTTTGTACCTATGGCTTCGCTACAAGAGTATTTCTTTTAGACCTATGCCTCTTGGCTGCAGGAGAAACTCGAGTTGCATGCGGCTGAACCATAGGTTCTTAATATGCATCAATTATTTCTAATTCCTTCCCTTTTCTTTTAGAAGATAGTGATTCTCTTTGAAGAGAAGTGGAGGCTTGCTCCACATTTGTCTCAACCATCTCTTCTTCCATAATAGCCACAACTCCTTCAGTGATGAGCAATTCATTCTCTGCAGAAACTATAGGAGAAGAGGGTTCTTCAATATTTTCTTTTTCAACTATTGGATCATCTGCAATAGGAGCATCTTCAATCCTAAACTACAATATGTCTTCAAATACCCCCCATTCCATCTGTGAAACATATCTAAGATAACATTCTACAAGCAATTTAATCAAACCATGATGGCTGACAAAACGATTTCCATTCTTCCGTGTTTCTTTGGTACTTATGGAAATGAGGTGGTATAGAAAATTAGGGACATTCACTCTTTGGCCATGTCATAAATGACTAAGCAATTTGAAATGGGGTGAATGTAAATTTGAATACCTCCCTTCCCAAATAATGTATTTCATTACATATAAAGCCACCTGGGGCCACTCTGCTGCTAGGGAAACCCTCCTGGTTCCTTGCTTGTCCACCCTTAGAGGTCCATCTGTGGGAAGTGTAAACTCTGTTATGGCACTTCTAGCATCTTTTGATTCTGGAAATAATTCTCCTTCCTACAACAACCCTATAACTTCAGCTATCCGTTTCTCCATAGAAATGACCCTTAATCCTTTAAGAATAGCCTCTCCTTCATTGAATGAATGCATAAACTCTGTGGCAATTTCTTCATTATAATCCCTGATTTTCAGAAAGGAAACAATCCAACCATGCTGCCTAAAATAATGCTCACAAAGAGCATCCTATAGCAACGCATCATGGACTGTTGGTTCATGGCAGATTGGATCTCCACCCATTTCTTACTCTGTTAGTATAGCAAACTTTGTAGCTGAGAAATGGAGAACCAAAATCTTCTACAGACTGAAAATTGAAATTTCTTACATATCTCCAAATTTGGCGGAACAGTTTATTACTTACTTGTGCCAAAGAATATCTTGTTAAAGAAATGATGGCAAGCAATCAAATCAAGGTACCAAAAAGGACAAGTATTTACTAATTTTGGAAACCAAACCATAAAACACCTCCCCCAAATTAATTTGGCACGTGTCCACACAAGCTGAAAGGATTTAGGGAAGTGTATGTGGATTTAGGAAATGCAATAATCATAATGAAATCATAAATGCATAATTAAAATAAAATAAAATATATACATACCTGCAATCGTATGAAAAGGAAGGCAAAATGAAATGAAATGATAGATAAGAAAATGAGATGGGATGACATGGATGGAAATTTTATTTATGGAGAAGAATATTTCCATAAGACATGGAAATATTTTTGTGAAATGACACGAGGAGAATTATGAAGTGGCAAGCATGTTCACTGCAGTGGTTGCATGAACCTTGCCTCCATTACTTTGCTCAATTGTTGAAGGAACTTGATCAGTGGCTACAGGAACCTGATCAGTTGCTACAAGAACTTATGTTTGATCCTTTTGAGCAAATTGTTGTAGGAACTCCTCTTTACTGGTCGGCTTATGATAAAGACACAGTCGGTGACCGTTCACCAAAAGCTTAAGCAAAATTGGGTCAATTGTGGTCAAATGAACAACTCCATTATTGAAAACTTCCTCTATCTCATATGGACCTAACCATCTAGTTTGCAGCTTTCCCATAGTATCTTTATATCTGGAGTCATACAATATTGCCCAGTCACCGGCTTTGAACTTTTTCTCTTTGATATATTTAGCATGCCACTTTGCTCTCTAATTTTGTATCAGTTATGTCTGTTGCACAGCCATTTTTCTCCATTCATCCAAAGTATTCAATTGTTGAATACGTTCCTTTTGTGCTTCAAAAAGTGTCATATTTAATTTCAAAGTTGTCCTCAGAGTTTTATTCTCAAATTCAATAGGCATCATTGTTGTTTTTCCATACACCATCTCAAAAGGTGTAAAACCAATTGGTGTTTTCCAAGTTGTTTTGTATGCCCAAATTGCTTTTGAAAGCCTATGAGACCAGTCTTTTTTATGAACAGCTATTGTCTTGGTAAGAATAGCCTCAAGCTCCCTATTTGTGACCTCTACTTGTCCATTAGCTTGTGGATGATATGGAGTAGATTTTTTGTGCCTTATATTGTATTCATTAACCAAGGCTGCAAACAATGTTGAAGTAAATTGTGGGCCTTGGTCTAATACAATTTCCCTTGGTACTCCATATCTTGTAAATATCTCCTCATAAAGAAACTCAGCCACCTTATTATCTCTTACATGTGTCATGGCACGAGCTTCCACCCATTTGGTTATATAATATGTACATACAAAAATGTAGGATTTTCCGTTAAAAGATGGATCAATTGGGTGAACAAAATCTAATCCCCGTTTATCAAATGGTGCAACCAATATTTGTGGATACAATGGAATCTCATCAGATTTAGTAGGTCTCCCCATGCACTAGCATCTATCACATTTTCTTGTATATTGTGTTGCATCCTTATATAATGTGGGCCAATAATATCCTGTATTCAATATTTTGAGTGTTGTTCTTTTAGCAGCAAAATTTCCTCCACACGGCTCATCATGACATGCATGCAGGATATCATATGTTTCATCTTCTCTTACACATCTTCTCATGACTTGGTCAAGTCCGGTATAAAACAAACAATAAGCAATCCATGAGAAGTTAAAGCTTTTTTTTCTACTAACAACCTTCTTTCCTTAGGAGAGAAATAAAATGGCATTTTAGCAACAGCTAAATAGTTGGCAATATCAATATACCAGGGAGTGTGGGCTTGTATAAGGAATAAATGTTCATCCAGAAAAGCATCATCTATGGTTGTAGAATCTTCATGTAACTGAAGTCTTGAAAGATAATCTGCAACCACATTGGACTTCTCTGGTTTATCAACAACTGTGATATCAAATTCCTACATCAACAATAACCAGCGAGCTAATCTATCGGTAATTGAAGGCTTATTCATAAGATATCTGATTGTAGTATGATCAGTATGCACAAATATGGGATACCCTGTGATATAGTGCCTGAATTTGTTGAGTGCATATATAACTGCTAACATTTCCTTTTAAATGACTGTGTAATTCAACTCGAGCTCCTGCAAGTTCTTGCTAATATAATATATTACACTTTCCAAGTTATCAATCTTCTATCCTAATACTACTTATTGCATAATCAGATGCATCTGTATGAATTTGAAATGGTAAAGACCAATTGGGACCTTTAAGAACTGGTGCTTGGGTCAAAGCGTGCTTAAGCTTCAAGAAAGCTTCATTGCATGAAGAAGTCCATTTAAATTCCATATCCTCGGTAAGTCGTGAATATAAGGGACTTGCAATTTTGTTGAAATATTTGATAAACCTTCTATAGTATCCAACATGAGCAAGGAAACTTCTTACATCTTTTTGCTTCACCGGTGCATTGATATTCTGAATGACTTCAATCTTTGTTGGGTCAACCTGTATTCCTTTTATAGAGATATGATGACCAAGGACTATTCCTTCCTGCATCATTATGAAGCACTTCTCACTATTTAATGAAAAACTATAGTCTTCGCACCATTGCAAAACTTTTTTTAGGTTCCCCAATGCTTCTTCAAATTCAGAACCATAAGTTGTAAAGTCATCCATATAAATTTCCATGATGTCTTGAGAAATATCTAAAAATATATTGATCACTGCTCTTTGAAAAGTGGTTGGAGCATTACACAATCCAAAAGGAAGAACAAAATATGCATATGTGCCCTAAGGAAAAGTAAATGTTGTCTTTTCTTGGTCCTCTAGAGCTATCTGAATCTGATTGTAACCACTGAATCCATCAAGAAATGAAAAGTAACTCTTCCCAGCCAAAGAGTCTAATACTTGATCCACAAATGGTAATAGAAAATGATCTTTTCTTGTTGCTAAGTTCAAAGCTCTATAATCAACACATACCCTCCACTTTCCTCCTTTCTTAGGAACTATTACCAAAGGTGATACCCATTGGCTATCAGAGATAGGATAGATAAACCCAACCTTTAACAACTTCTGCAATTCCTCTTTAACTATTTATTTTAATATAGGATTCATTCTTCTTTGTGGTTGTCTGAGTGGGCAAAATTCTTCTTTTATATAGAAACAATGGGTGCAAACTATTGGATCTATTCCATGAATATCCTTGTAATCCCATGCAAAGGCATTTTTATGACATTTAACCAAGTCCACGAGTGCCACCTTTTGGGTATCTAAAAGATCACTATTGATATTCAAACATTTATTCAAATAAACTTCTATTTTATAGTAAGATCAATTTGGGATATTTCAGAAAAATTAGAAGTACAGACTTCCTGTGGCAACAAAGTATGCAATATATCAGTGGCTGCACGAAAGTCTAAATCTGCAATATTTGGTACCAACTCCTGCAATTGTTGTTCTTGTGTCAACTCATTTGTCAAAATTTTATAAAGAATTGAGTCTTCATCATGTAATTGCATGAATGGCCCTTGATTAATCATCATAAGGTGATTAATAGAGTCAACTCCCTCAGATTCTTCTCCCAAAGTAGGCCAAACGGCTTGTTGTTGATCAAACTAGGGTTATGCAGGTGAATAAAAAGCTAATGTTTTTGTAGAGTTCCCATCTAAAATAGTCATATCCCCTTATCTAAATCCAATATATGCATCAGCCGTGGCAAGCCAAGGTCTTCCCAAAATCACTGGATATCCTCCTAGTGTTGCCTTTGGAGACAGAATCATAAAGTTTGTATGGTATTCCTAGGAATCCAAAATAACAACCACATCTTCAATCATACCATCAGGTCGCACTGTAGAGCTATTAGCAAGCTGTAGAACTATGGGTGTGGACCTTAGACTATTGATTTCAAGTTGTTGCATTACTTCTCTTGTCATCACATTAATGGCTGCCCCTAAATCAATTAAAACATTCCTTATCTGGTTGCCATTAATGACTATACTCACAACAGGACTACCTGGATCAGAATATTTAGGAATTGAAACCTTTCCTAACATAATATCTACTAGTTGACCCATCACATGCACTGTTTGTGGATCCTTCTTCTTCCTGTCAGGTTTATTTAGACATGCTTCTCTAAGTGCCTTACTATATATAGGAGCATATTTTATTGCTTGCAATAATGGAATTTTAACACAAACATGTTTCAGTTGATCTATGATATCAAAACCTTGCTCTTATTCTGTAAGAACTTCCTTTTCTTGCAATCTCTACGGAAATGGTGGTAATCTCTTCTTCTGAGGTATTGTGGCTATTAGATTAGAGATTTATTGTTCTTCTTGTACCTCAGTGATAATTGGAGGAGATGGATTAGGTAGAGTTGTCTCAGATCGGAGGTGAATATCACTTGTGGATAGAGAATAGGTTGGGTATTGATTAAGATCAGTTGAATAAGCTTGTTGTTATTGCTGAGGTTTAATATTAGGATTTGGCATTGGCTGAGTGGGCAACTGCATTGGTTTAGGTGGAACAATAGTGGTTGCAGGGGGAGGCATTATTATAGATGGTTGTGGCTATTGAATAGGTTGTTGATAACCAGAAGATTGGGTAGTCCATGGCTGACCCCCCCTCCATTGAGGAGTAGGTTGCCAATTCCCTTGAAACTGGCTGCCTTGGCCTTGAGAACCATACCAGTTTTGATAATTACCAAAGTTCTGAGCATATGGTGATTGCCATTGATTATTTGGTACATAATAATTTCCACTACAACCAGAAAAAGAAAGTGGATCTGAAGGCATACCTTGGCTTTGGAAATTTGGCCTTCTTTGAGCAAAATAGAAAACTTGCTCATCCTCACCTTGTATTGGCTTGAAGTCAGGAACCTCAACATTTGCAACCATTTTACATCTACAATCCTTTTTCTAATGTCTACAATAAGGGCAAAATTCTGCAAGAAATGCATCAGCTTCTTCATGCTTATTCTTAGTTGAGAGTGTATCCAACTGAGTAGCCATATTGTTTATAATGTCCTCCTTAAAGTCCTTCAGCAAATGGCTAAGTTTCATTCTAGAAACTCCAGTACCAGATGTTGATCAAGGCGCTCCTGGCTTAAAACGCCTGTTCTTTTTAGAAGCAGATCTAGAATACTTCTTACATATTTGTCCTATTTCAATCCACGTGGACTGTGTAATGTCGCCTCCTCCCATAAGATCCAAAGAATCAGTGCATTCATCACTGATTCCCCTCAAAAATATCAACTTGAGGGAATATTCATTTAGAGTACTATGCTTGGACTTTTTGACACTAAACATAAACCTTTCCAGATAATCTTCAAGACTCTCATCTTCTTTCTATGTCATTCGAAAGATATCATCCCCATGACGATCAATGCCTCTACAATAATCTCTATATTTTGCAAGAAATAATTGTTTCATCTCATCCCATGTATTGATTGTGCTACTACCCAAGCTCATAAACCATCTTAGAGATGATTCCTTCAAGGTGGCAGGAAATATTTTGAGTCTATGGGCATCTGTAGTATAATAAAAACTCCTACAGAGAACATCAAACTCAAATAGAAATATGTCTGGATCCTCTATCACTAATCCATAGAATTTAGGGAGGGAAGAAGCTGGAATGTTCTTGAGATTAGCCTTATCATGCTGATCAAATATGGGGAACTCAAATGTTGGATCCAAAGGTGGTGGTGATGAATTATTTCCACCAGGAGGTGGGTTTCCTTGCATTGAACTTGTGGGGGGAGTTACTATTTGAAATTCTTCTTCTTGGGGTCCAAAGAGGAACTGAAGACTACCTTTTGGAAATTCAGATTCGGGGTGGTTCAAATTCTCTGGGGTTTGATAAAGTTCAGCAAAAGGATTTATATCTGAGGAATTAATTTCTGCATGATTAGGATGGCTGGGCAAAAATCTACCTAGAACATCTCTTCTTCGCCTATGCATGCAAATTCATGAATTTTTTTGAACAATCAGGTATGCCAAAAAAACAATTAACTAAAAACTGAAAAGACAATAATCATAATAGGTTCTTAGTTAGACACCATCCCCGGCAACGGCACCAAAAATGTTCAACCCAACAATAAGAATAATAACTCTAGTTGAAGTCTCAACCCGATGTTTGGACATTAACTTGGTAAAGTCACTATTTCTATAGCTAGTGTTCATTTGATTCTCAACCTAGGGACGTAATACTTGAAATGGGTCCGCACTATGTATGCACTAAGTTCCTGCAATAGCTACTTTGCATTATTGCAGCAACTAACATTATATGGAAAAGATAAGCAAGAATTAAAACTATTGAAAGGCTACAGGAAACTTCTGCATTAACATAAATTCATTTAAGCAATACTAGCTAAGTTCAATGCTGATAAACAGAAATTACTTTGTTTTGGTTTGGCTGCAGGAACAGTTAGTGGATGCGCTTCCAGTGGCTGCAGGAACAGTCAATGCAAGAATGTATACTGCAGCTAAGGAAAGAAAACTAATCTTAACAAATGCACAAGAACACTCACCAAGTGGGCCCCCTTGGGTGAGTGATTCCAGGCTTTCCAAAAACAGCTCTAAGTGCTCAGAATAACATATTTTTATTCATCATTCTTTTGAAGTCATTACATGATTCAACATGAAAACAAACTCAGAAACACTTGTAAAAATCCTCTGCTCTGCTTTCTCTCTTTTTCTATCTAACCTTTGAGAAGAGATAAAGAGATTATTTTAAAAGAAATCATCTACTTCTAACAACATAGACCACACTGAAGAGAAAAGGTGGATAATTGATTGAGAAAGAAGATAGTTGGAGTTAAGCTATAGAAAATGCGGATCTAAACCGAACCAATTCCCACTTGAGTTAGACATCATTAGTATCACGTGATTGCTTCTCCTATTCCGTTCCTTATGCTTTTCAGCATTTTTATTGTTCGATCTTTCAGTCATCTTCTTGAATGTCTCTTCCTGCAACAGGCGTGATAGGCGAGCTTCCACCGTAGCATCATTTATTCCCTACACTTCAAAAGAAATAACATACAAGAACATACATACATATTTTATTTAATTAGGACATCTATTAATTTCACGCATGATATTATCTTAAACAATCCGCATGGCAACAGGAATGAATAACATGGTTGCAGGAATAAATTGGAAAAGACAAAACATGTTTTAATAGGTTCAGGATAACATTTGAAATACATATAGTAAACTTTTGTTACATCATTACTATTATGTACATCAAAATATGACAAAAGCTCAAGAATTCTAAGGATAAAAATATGCCAATGTCTCAACTCAGTAGCTCGATTTTGATCTCTTGGTACTTGCTCCAATGTGATAGTTGTAAATGATTCTTTGAAACTATCCACTATCCTTTTATATGACACGAGTTTATCATCCTTTGTTTGGTATTCATCAGTGACTTGTCGGACGACCAGCTAGGAATCTCCATATACATGTAGCTCTTTTAGATTCCATTGTATAGCCAACCTGAGTCTTATGATCAAGGCCTTATATTTTGCTATATTATTTGTGCATGGGAAAGTAAGCCTGTATGACTTTGGGATGCTATCACCTTGAGGTGTGATAAAAATAATACCTGCCCCCGAGCCATGTCCGGTGTATGAGCCATCAAATATAGCTTCCAGGGTTGTATAGCTGTGATCATGAAAATTTCCTCATCTAAAAAGTTGGAAATAAGAGGATGGTCGCCTTTGAGTGGTGCATCAACCAACTGATCTACAATAACATGTCCCTTGGTAGCTTTACATTCCACATACTCAATATCAAATTCACTCGGGATCATAACCCATTTAGCCAAGTGGCCTGTCAATGCTACCTTGTTGAGTAGGCACTTGAGTGGATCTATCTTGACAATAAGTTGTACTTTGTGTGTTAACATGTAGTGCCTCAATTTGGTGGTTGCCAAGACAACTGCTAGGCAAGCTCGCTCAATAGGTGTGTAATTGAGTTCATAGCCTACCAATGTTCAAGAGATGTAGTATACAACACATTCCTTTCCTTACGTATTATGTTGTGCAAGAAATACTCCTAATGTCATGGTTGTAGCTGAAATGTATAACAATAGAGGTCTACTTGGATCTGGTGGAATCAACAATGGTGCATTCATCAGGTAGTCTTTAAGCATTTGGAATGCTTGCTGGCATTTTACATCCCATTGAAAGAAAATGTTCTTGTGTAATAGATAGGTGAAGGGATGATATTTATTAGCCATTTGTGCAATGAATCATCGAATGGATTGTAGCCGCCCTTGTAGTGTCCTTAACTAACTAATGTTCTTTGGAGGTGGCATGTCCATGATTGCCTTGACTTTGGCAGGATCTACCTCAATGCCTTTACTTGAGACAATGTATCCTAAGAGATTCCCTGAAGTTACTCCAAAGACACATTTCTTTGGATTGAGATGAACATGATATTGCTCTAATCTGTAAAATATTTTATCCAGTATTGCAAGATGACTTTCTCTTGTTAATGATTTAGCAAGTAAATCATCCACATAGTCTTCCATTATCGTGTGCATCATATCGTGGAAGATAGTAGTCATATCTCTTTAATATGTTTCCCCTGCATTCTTTAGACCAAATGGCATCACATTCCAATAGTATGTTCCCCATGGACATGTGAAACTAGTTTTGTGTTGATCCTCTGGAGCAATTTTGATCTGGTTGTACCCTGAAAAGCCATCCATAAGAGAAAGAATTGCATGACCTACTGTTAGATTGACAATCATGTTGATGTTTGGTAATGGAAAGTCAACTTTAGGACATGCCTTGTTCAAATCTCTGAAGTCCCTATAGATACGGATGCCCCAATTAGTTTTACCAGTCGGTACAATATTGGAGATCCACTCTGCATAATCGATCGGTCTGATAAAACAAGCATCCAAGAGATTTTTAAGTTTACCTTTGACAAGGACGACAATCTATGGGTGTATCTTTCTGAACTTTTGTTTGACATGTTTAGATCATTCTGCTACAGTTAGGTGATGCATGACCAAATCTGGATCTAAGTTTGGAATGTCTAAATGAGACCATGCAAAGTTGATTTGGCGCTTCTGGAATAATTCCACAAATTTTTGATGTTCTTCAGTAGTTAATAGAGATGCCAAATGTATTTTGTGAGGAGTCTCGGGAGTCCCCACATTGAATTCTTTTGTTTCTTCTATTAGGATAGTTGATCTCTCCTGATTTGTACTAAAGGGGAGGATGTCAAACCTTTCATCCTCAGGTGACTCAAAGAGGTTTTCACCTTTGGATACGCTCTTTGTTTTTACTTTGTGGGATCAAAAAGTGCCACCTTGTGGTTTTCACTAGAAGATCCATGTTTTATTGTAATATTTTTGCAGCTGAAAGGTTTGGCATCTACCCCAAAGTATGTTGTGTTGTTAAGTTCAATGGCAAACCCAACTTTATAATCCCCGCTTGGTATGTTATCCCATAATTCTAAAAATTCTATGAGTGCCTCATCGTTTCGTAAATGGTCAAGGCAT
Source organism: Cryptomeria japonica (assembly GCF_030272615.1). NCBI lineage: Eukaryota > Viridiplantae > Streptophyta > Pinopsida > Cupressales > Cupressaceae > Cryptomeria > Cryptomeria japonica. The sequence goes on from NC_081406.1 coordinate 251,576,645, forward strand.
GGGGGATTTGGTTGGTTCCATTCAATGAGTTTGGAATGAATGAGAGGCATTACTTCATCAATTAAGTTGAGTTCGTAGGAGGTATTAGTGAGGGTTAATACAAAGGAGTGAAGTGCATCGATGGTACTCTCCTTGTCAAATTCGGGTGTGGGATTCAATGTAGAGCTTGTGGAAGTTTCTGCAAGCTTAGGAACCCAAAAAAAAATTATCCATGTTTCTCCATACACTGGTATATCTTTACGAGGTGGTGGAGGTGATGTTTCTTCCTCATCTGAAGTATTTAGATTCACTGAATCCCATTCCCACTCATGTGAGTCTATTTCAGAATCACTCTCTAGCATCCGATTACTATACCAAGCTGGGACGTCCTTTGAATTGAATAGTACATTAGTTATTGGCTTATGTACTATTGGACGTGGGGTTTTTGGTGTTGTTAGTACTACTGGTGTTATTAGTATTGTTGGTGCTACTAGTACTATTGGTGTTATTGGTATTGCTGGTGCTACTGGTACTATTGGTTTTACTGGTACTACTGATATAGTCAAGGATTGCATTCTTGGAGTAATTGGCTGATACTTGGGTTTGTTGGGTTTCCATTTGAATCAAAGTTTGGGAAGAGATTCTCTTTGAAAACCTAGTCCAATTTTATCTCTTGGTTTCAACTCAGGTTGTAAGGGCTCTTGTTGTCCTTGTTTGCAAGGACCCAAAGCACTATGGTCATCATAGCCCATTCTTTTCATTATAGTGAAGCCTTTGCCATATTGCTCAGTGGGGAGCTTAGCCTTCAGACTTTCTTTGTTGATAGAGTTTGTTGATGGGAATGGGGCTTGGGATAGACTAGCCTAGTCTATGCTCTTTGATCCTCTCCTTGGATCACCAGGTGTTCCAGTCATACCCTAGGGTCTCTAGGTCTTCCCTTTCTTGTGGGATCCCCTGACCTTGCCCAATTCACCCACCAACAACATGTGATTCTTCTCCTAAGCTCTCACCTACTCACAAGCTTAAAAAACCCTTACATAGGATAATAAGGGTTTAACTCTTCCTACACCTTCTCAGGTCCTAGCAAGGATAGGATAGGTCTTTGACATGTTTCTCCAACCACTCATGTTCCCCCAAGAGGTTTTGACATCCCTTCTTGTTACCGATTTCACAATTTTGCTTTTTTCCTACAAAATAGGGCTACAAGGAATGAACCCCTATCAAGCCTCCATTCCCGACTTTTAGGGCTTCCTCTTGCAAAAAATGCCAAAAATTGTAAAACTTCCCAAAGGGATTTCTATTCATTTATCAAAGGATCAAGGATTTTCCTAGTTTTGGGCCCCCAAGTGTCCGTACACTGCCCCAGGTGAAATTAAGGGTTTTAAAGGGTTCTTTTAGGCCTGCCAGGGTCACAGAGTTGGTTTGCTATCTTCGCCACCTTGTCTGGATTTGTCGAAGCTATTCCTTCTCACCAATGATGCTCCACACACCCCTCTTCAACTCCTCCAAAGGGTGCCTCCTTCCTTGTCCTTCCTTTCTCTCACGGACCTCTGCAACATTGACCCTTCCTAGCCCGGCACAAACCAATCTTGCCTAGGAGTGGGTTTTTGAAAGGTTTTCCTGCATTCTCCAGGGCCCTGCTTCCTTTGAGATACTGTATAGGGTCTTTACTCCTATACCCCATGGTTTCATGGTGTTTCCACAATGGGGATAGGAGTTACCAACCCATTTTCTCAAAGGAGTCCAAAACTTGACAGTGAAGAGGTAATTACAAAATATTTACAAAACACACAACACCTGCAAAACAAAACCTAATATAAATGCTCAAAATGAAAGTATAAACACTATACAAGACTCTCAGCACAGTTTAGTTTCTAGAACAATCCATTATCAATCCTTTAATGCTCCATTTGTGTCGACTGGCAACAAAACACAGTCACAATCAAGGTATTTTTCCTTTGGCCGTACTCTGACATCTAGCCCCTCATTTTAGGGTTTGCCACAATTTATAATGTCTTTGCCTCAGTTTTTGTGCCAAGGTTAGGGTTCCCAACACTAAGCTAAGGTTATGACCAATTTGGTGGAAAAGTTGCATAACAACTTTGAAAAGTTGTCATGCAACTTTTTGCAACTTTAAAGCAACTTTTGCAATGTTGCTTTTCTTGGCTTTTAGGCCTTTATTAGGCTATCCTCTGGACACAACCATGCCAAAAGGACCCCAAACTCATCAATAGGCCCACATTCCCTCAACCCCAAGAGAAAACTCAACCTAGACTTGTGAACCTAGGACCTAAACAAAACCAATGAGCTCTTGGCTCTTATTACATTACATGGCTTCATGAAGAAGAAAAATCACAACAAAAACAAATGGTGGGAGCCCTTAGAAGGGTGCTCCTGCACCATACTCCCCCTCTGCACAAAACTAAGGAACTAGGGGAGAGATGAGAGTCAGATCAATACCAAGTTTCTTGAACCTGCCCTCTTCAACCCAAGTAGCTTCAGACACAGGTTGACCTGCCCACTTCACCAAGTGTTCCATGTAGACCTGGTGTCTAGTAGACTTCTTCACCCTTGACTCCAAGATCTGCTATGCTATTGGCTGCTTCACTTGAGGCAAGGCATTCACATCTAAGTCTTGCAGCACCTTGGCCTGATTCTCAGTCTATCCTGCTATTTCACCTTTGTATAATATCATATCAGCAACATTGAAGACTAGTGATATGACCAAATCTCAAGGAAGATCCACCTTGTAGGCGTTCTCACCATATTTGGACAAAATTTTACAAGGTCCTACCCTCTTCATTTGCAACTTAGTAGGCTTTTCACTTTGCATTCTAGCTTTACTTAAATGGACAATCACATAGTCACCCACTTTGAACTGAACCTCCCTCCTTTTCTCATCCACTTTAGCTTTCAATTTTTGAGTAGACTCTAGGATGGCTCTCTTGACCTGTTCTTGTACTTCTTGGATGGTTTGAGTGAAGTCATCTGCTTGCCCACTCTTCATCTCCATTGAACCAAGTTCTCTTAGTTCATGCACCCCTCTAGGATGTCTGCCATAGACCACCTCAAAATGACTCCTTCCAGTGGTCCTATTTACACTATCATTTTAGGCATACTTAGCTTGTGGAATAACTAGATCCCAAGTCTGCCCATACTCCTTGGTTAGACACCTTAGCAAGTTGCCTAACACCCTGCTAATGACTTTAGTTTGACCATCAGTTTGTGGATGGTAAGCTGAGCTGAATGATAGATTAGTTCCTAGTCTTCTCCATAAGATTTGCCAAAAATGGCCCATGAACTTGCTATCCCTATCTGAAACAATACTTAATGGGAGTCCATGAATCCTTACAATCTCCTTAAAGAAGAGATGTGCAATATAATTAGCATCATGAGTAGTTCTACATGGAATGAAGTGGCTCATCTTAGAAAACCTGTCTACCACCACATAGATGCTATCCATACCTGTCTTTGTCTTGGGGAGTCCTACCACAAAGTCCATGCTCACACACTCCCAAGGCCTATTTGGGACCGGTAATGGCTGATAGAGGCCTACATTGCTCGATCCTCCTTTTGCCCTTTGGCACACACCACATTTCTCCACATACCTTCTCACATCCCTTGGCAACCTAGGCCAATAATAGTATCTCTATATTAGATCCAAAGTGTTATTGATTCCAAAGTGTCCACTTAGGCTTCCATTTTGTTTCTCTTGTATGAGATTTTCTCTCATGGATCCTCTAGGCACACATAACTGATTGCCTTTGAACAAGAGACCATTTTGAAGAGTGTAATCTACATAATCCCCATGAAAATGATTCTCAAACTCCTTGCAGACCTTGTAGGCTGATGAGAAGTCCTCATCTTCTTCATAGAGATCCTTGAAACCTTCTATCCCTATGCTCTGCAATTGTAATTCTTGGACAATCAATAACTTACAGCTTAAAGCATCTGCCACCTTGTTGAGCTACCCCTTTTTATGCTTGATGGTAAAGGTAAAGGATTGGAGGTACTCCATCCACTTCAAATGTCTGTTGCAAAGCTTCTCTTGAGTGTTAATGTAACTCAAAGCCTGGTTATCTGTGAACACCACAAATTCTTTTGGGAGTAGGTAATGCCTCCACTTCTTGAGAGATTGAACTAGTGCATACAACTCTAGATCATATGTTGAATACCTCTTCTTTGCCTCATTAAGCTTCTCACTAAAAAATTCCACAGGCCTTCCCTCTTGACTCAATACACCCCCTACTACAATTCCACTTGCATCAAACTCCAATGTGAATAGCTTGTCAAAAGTAGGTAAGAGTAGGATGGGTTTTGTGGTTACTTCTTGCTTCAATAATTGGAATGCTTCATTAGCTTGTTTAGTCCATTTGAACTTAGTTTTAAGGCCTCCTTTTATAGTGTCAAGTACTCGTGCACATATGCCACTGAAGTTCCTCACAAACTTTCTATAGAATTGGGCTAAACCATGGAAACTCCTAACTTCAGTCCCTGTTTTAGGGGCAGGCCAATTCAAGATTGCCTCCACTTTGCTTGGATCCATCTTCAAGGTTCCCTTAGACACCACAAACCCCAAGTAGACTAACTCTTGCTTCAAGAAGTCACACTTCTCTAAGTTGATTGCCAACTTCTCTTCATGCAACCTCTCTAGGACTAACCTCAAATGTTCAAGGTGCTCCTCTTTGGTTCTACTATAGATGAGTATGTTGTCTAAGTACACCACCACAAATCTTCCTGTGAAGTACTTCAACACCTCATTCATCAACCTCATGAAGGTGCTTGGGGAATTGGTAAGTCCAAATGGCATCACAAGCCATTCATACAACCCTTCTATGGTCTTAAAAGCAGTCTTCCACTCATCACCCTCCTTAATCCTAATTTGATGATAACCACTTTTAAGGTCCAACTTAGTAAAATACATGGCACCCCCTAAATAGTCCATCAAATCCTCTATTCTAGGAATAGGGAATTTGTACCTTATGGTGATCCTATTTATTGCCCTTGAATCAGTGCAAAGTCTCCACTTGCCTCTCTTCTTTGTTTCTAGCACTACCGAGACTGCACATAGGTTGATGCTCTTCTTGATCGGTCCTTGATCCAACAACTCTTGTACTTACCTTGCCACCTCCTTATTTTGGTGAAGTGTGAGCTTATATGTTGCTTTATTGGGCAGGGATGCACCGGGGACAAAGTTTATTTGATGGCTTATAGACCTACTTGGTGGAAGTGTTGCAGGTGCTCCATCACTCACTATGTCTTTATATTCTTGCAACATTTTCTTTACCTCCTTAGGTACGTCTGTCTACAACTTACCTTCCTCCTCCTTTGGCTTCACAAAGATGGCACATCCCACTATCTCCTCTTCATGTAGCAGGTGTAAGAACTCTTTACCATTGTTAAGTAAGACACTAGGTGTTCTTGAGGTCCCCTCATCATTCTCTGTCAGAGACTGAATCTTAAAGGTTTTGTTGTCCTTCTTGAAGGAAATGGAGTTCTCCTCTCCATCATAGATCACCTTCCTATCAAATTGCTAGGCTCTACCTAGCAGTAGATGACAAGCATCCATGGGTAGCACATCACAAAGGATCTTGTCCTTGTACCCTCCAATAGAAAACTCCACCCAAGTCTGTTCATTGACAAGCACACTCTGATCTTGATTTAACCATGTCACCTTGTAAGGACTAGTGTGGGGTATCTTTGTGAGTTCCAACTTCTTGGTTGCCTCATTTGATGCTATTAGTTGACCTTGAATCAACTATCACCTTGCAAACCTTACCGAGGATTTTGCATCTCACCCTAAATAATGCTCTCCTATGCCTAGGTTCATCCTTAACCGACTGTCTTATCAAGACCCTATTGAACATCAGATTTTCTCCAATTTCTGATTCAATATGGTCTACCTTAGGTGTTTTGTTGCTTGATGTGTCTTCATGGGCATAAGCAACCCTCTTTCCACTATTTGATGAGGTAGGCTTGTTAGGGCATCTATAGGCCGGGTGTCCCAATTGACCACAATTGTAGCATTTCATGGTTGCAAAGTAGGAATTACCCCTGTCGGTACCTCTGCCCCTATTTGGACCCCCTTGTGCACCTCTTCCTCTAGAATGGCCTCCTCTGAGAGTGGTTTCACTATTATGCTCAATCAATTTGGACTCTCCTTGATTCCTTTGCTCATTTGCCTTGCTTTGGTAACCACTTTGGTGACTCATTTGATCTCTACCTCTGCCTCTACCCCTGTTGTTGGAGTAACCCTTCCTTTTATTCCTCTCTTCCACCTTAGTAGCAAGTTGATGACATTTTTGGATAGTGGTAGGAGTCCATAGGCTTATCTCCTCTTGGATGTTCCACTTTAGGCCACTTAGATACCTAGCCACCTTGATAGATTCCTCTTCTTAGACTTTGGATCTAAGACAAAGCTTCTGAAACTCCTCTGTGTAAGAGGCCACATCAATATCTTTCTACTTCAATCCCTATCTCTTCTTATGAAGTTGGACTTCATAATCCTCTGGCAAGTAGTTCTCCTTGATCTTACTCACCATGGCCTTCCAGTTTGCAATAGGTAGCTTCCCCATGCTAATTCTCTCCTCTTGCAAGTACTTCCACCATGTCAAGGCTGCTCCCTTTAGTCCTAATTTGGCAACCTTAAACTTTTGGGCATTTTTCACACCTTCACACTCAAAATGGTTCTCCATACCCTCAATCCATTCCATGACGGTGTCAATATCCATCCTTCCATTGAAAAGTGGCAACCCTTGCAAAGATTTTGTATTCAAAGCCTTAATGGCCTTTACAAAAGGTTCTTCATTGATTAAGGGGTCTGGTTCAGGTATGATGTCATCTATATCAATAGCTTTCTTGCCTCTGTCATTGGTGTCCACACCCCATAGTCCTTGTGCCCTCTGATTAACCACTTCTTGCAACTTGTCCCTTATCTCACTCATAGCATCTTCAAGGAGTCTATTTTTCTCCTTTTGTTCTTCTACCTCCCTAGCCAGCTCTGCATTAGTGACCATTATGTTCTCCCCTACTGATTCACCAGAATATAGAGACATGCACGGTCCACCAATTCTTTAACCCCGCTCTGATACCAATCTGATGGGAATGGGCTTGGGATAGACTAGCCTAGTCTAAGCTCTTTGATCCTCTCCTTGGATCACCAGGTGTTCCAATCACACCCTAGGGTCTCTAGGTCTTCCCTTGCTTGTGGGATCCCCTGACCTTGCCCAATCCACCCACCAACAACATGTGATTCTTCTCCTAAGCTCTCACCTACTCACAAGCTTAAAAAACCCTTACATAGGCTAATAAGGGTTTAACTCTTCCTACACCTTCTCGGGTCCTAGCAAGGATAGGACAGGTCTTTGACATGTTTCTCCAACCACTCATGTGGCCCCAAGAGGTTTTAACATCCCTTCTTGTTACCAATTTCACAATTTTGCTTTTTTCCCACAAAATAGGGCTACAAGGAATGAACCCCTATTAGGCCTCCATTCCTGACTTTTAGGGCTTCCTCTTGCAAACAATGCCAAAAATTGTAAAACTTCCCAAAGGGACTGCTATTCATTTATCAAAGGCTCAAGGATTTTCCTGGTTTCGGGCCCCCAAGTGTCCATACACTGCCCCAGGTGAAATTAAGGGTTTTTAAGGGTTCTTTTAGGCCTGCCAGGGTCACAGAGTTAGTTTGCTATCTTCACCACCTTGTTTGGATTGGTGGAAGCTCTTCCTTCTCACCAATGATGCTCCACACACCCCTCTTCAACTCCTCCAAAGGGTTCCACCTTCCTCAGCCATTTTCATTTTTAATTTATCCTGCTTTGGTGTAGGGGTTGTTAAGCTGGTGATAGAGGCTGGTTGAACATATGATGAGGAAGAGATAGATTCCCTGTTGTTAGGTATGGTGATCTCTAGCTGATGGTGAATATTATTACAATATGCAAATAGATTAGCATCACTAAGGATTGTAATTTCTACCCCATTATGTGGAAACTTGATACATTAGTGATAGGTGGATGGGACTTCTTGCATGGCATGTATCCAAGGTCTTCCTAACAAGAGATTATATGGCAAAGGAAAATCTAGAACTTAGCAAACTATATGCTTCACCACTGGCCCAACCCTGATGGGTAATATAATAGCTCCTTTGAAAGAACGTTTTGCATCATCATATGCTTTGATGGTTATCTTCTTGTTGGCATCCACTGATTCTACTGCATAACCCAATGTTATGATTAATTGTAAGGTGCAGATATTTAAGTCGGCTCCATTGTCAATCAAGACTCACTTGATTCTACATTGGTTTATAAATCCTTCAATATGGAGGGAGACATTATGGAGTTGTTGGAAGGATGTGTTGTCACTTTCAGAAAAAAGTGAGATAGGGTCATGACTTTAGACTACCAACCATGGCTTGAAATTGATCTATGTTGAGGTTGGTGGGGATGGATGCTTCTTGGAGAGCTTGGTCCAAGATTGTTTAGGTGGATAAGCATAAAATCTCTAATATGGGGATGAGTGTTGGTGTCTTATACAATTGCTCTACAAGATTATATTGTTTGGGGAGGGGTGTAGTTGCTTGTGGTGTTGCTCAAATAGTAATCTTGCTACGATGTGTAACAACATTACATGCAGTTTTTGGATCTTTTATGATAAGAGTTGCAACTTGTTCATCTGCATTATAAAGGTGATTCACAGTATAATTGTATGCGGCTTGGGTGTAATTGGTTGTAGTATATGTGTGTCTCCCTGAGGTGGAAGGACCCCTTTGATCATGTGATTGAAGTGGATTCTTGAACATTAAATAATCGTCATTGGATTTCTTTGGGTCATGTCCCTCAATTTCAATTTCTCCTCTATCAATAAGATCCTAAAAAAGATCTTTCGGCCGATGACAATTGCTTGTTTTATGCCCTCTTCCTTGGTGAAATTCACAATGTTTGTTATCGTGCCACCATGATGGTTTGACCTGAGGCTCATAGTTGGATGTTTTTGGTAAGGTCACAAGATTGGAAGATACCAATTGATGTATATCATTTCGATGGGTTCCCCTAAGGGTGTATATGTGCATTTTGGTTTATAGTTTTGTTGCTTTTGTTTTGGTTCCTCTTGTTGTGTATTACGACCTTGATTTTGTGTATTATTGATGATGTTGTTATTAGGAGGGGGATTTTGTCCTGCAAACCTGACCACAGGTTGTGCAATTTTCACTGTTCTTGTATCTACTATCTCATCATTGACGACATTCTTGTTTTTATTCCAAAATTTTGGTTTGTCGCTATGATAGTGTGGACGAGGACCATCTTTGTTTTCATTATAAATTTTGATAAGTCCCTTTTTTATAAGGGCTCTTTCATATTTGAGCCCTTGAGTTATCATGTCTTCAAAGGATTTTGTGCCCTTCATGTCCAAATGAAATTGCATTTCATCGTTTAAGTTGGAAATGAAAATTTCCACTAATTCTTGTTCAGGAAGATGAAGGGAGTGCCTGCTAGACAATTGTCTCCCTCGTTGGAGGAAAGTTGAGAACAACTCCCCTAGTTTTTATTTTGTGTTCCACAAATCTTCCATGGTGACATCACGTTCTCTGTCATGTGCATGATGAGTGATAAATTTTTGGACTAGTTCTTCAAATATTCTAATACCACCTGGCAGTCATGAAAACCATTGTATGGTTGTGCGCCCCAAGATTTAAGGAAAAAGGTGCATCAGATATGTGTCCTCATAGGCCACCTCTAAGAAAGCGGAGTGAAACTCTCGCACATGGTCCCTAGGATCTCCTTTACCTCTATATTTTTTAAACTTGGGTGTTTTGAATCCTCATAGAAAAGGTGGCATAAGCATGTCCTTATCAAATGGATATGGACAAATGTTGTTAAGTGAGAATCGATTGGTCTTCACACCACTGTTCAGTTATTGAGAGAGATTTTCTACTTCTTGTCTCAACATGTCCATCTTTGAAGGGGGAGGAGGAGGAGGATTCCCTTGATGATTAGGGTCGTAGCGGAAGTAGTCTCTACCTCCTCCACCATTGTGATGGCTATTTTGTTCGGATGTTTGTTGTATCCATGTTGTATCAAAATTGGAGGGTAGTTTGGCACCCTCTTGAGCAAGTTTTAAGAAATGAGCATTTGCATTGTTTCTAAGAATCTCATAAAAGAGTGTTGAATTTTGGATTATGTTGTGCTCTTTCTATATCTTCTGGAGTTGGAGTGTTGGGTTATTCATCATTAGTGCCTCCTCCAAAGGCCTCATGAAATTCGTTGAGGTTTTCTTCCTCCTCTTCAATTTCCGGTTGTCGATTTCTCATTGTTCTTGTTTGAGCCTGTGTGGGAGAAAAAGTGACACTAAGCAAACATGCCCTAATCTCACTTTCAACCACACACTTGCGGAATACGAAAGAGCCTAGAGGTATCACACAATTGGCTACTTCTTTTTGTGAAAGAGAGAGCCACGGGATACCTATTAGGATTTCTATTCCTTTGTTGTAATTGAAAGATAAAATGATGCAAGTTCAATTCCTAACCCCAAAGTGCAAGTATGAACTAATAACAAGATTGCAGAATTGAACTTAAACAATGGAAAGCTATAAACACAAGGATAAGACAAGAATGAAAATGCATACCCGGAGTTAAAATCTGACTGAAAATGTTCGGGACGGGGGCACGGGCGCCACTGTCCTGATTCTGCCCCTGAAACTGCTCCGAAAACTGCTGTTTTGCACTCTGGAAAAGCTGTCAAAAATGCTGAAAATGTTGTCTGTCAGGAGGACCAGGGCGCCCAACGCCCCTGTCCTGGCAGGACCAGGGCGCCCCACGCCCCTGTCCTAGTCTTTTGCTCTGAAATTTGGTGGGAAGGTCGGTCTCAGTCTGCTTCTCCCGGATCTGCAACTTGCGCCGTCGTCCGAGTCCCGAAACCTACACTTATATCTGAAAAGGTGTTTGGGCGGCTATATAGGGTTTTGCCTTAGTCAAACCCCCACTTCGGTGATTTCCACCTCCACGAATAGCCAAGTTGTATTGTAAAATGTATTGTGTGTGCAGACCTAGTGTGTGTGCAAGGTCCTAAAATGCAAGAAAGCAAACTAGAGCAACCTAGAAAGTAAACCCTAATTGCTTGTAAATGATAATGTAAATGCTCTAAATCAAGATGAAAAGTGATCTAAAGCATGAATAAATGATATATTGAAGCTTATGCAAAGACATGAAAACAACATGAAATCATACCCAACCCTCAAGGGAGGGGTACAAGCCAATCTTCAGTCGGTAATCTCCTATTGTTCTTCAATGTCTTCCAAGCCCTAAATGAATGAATGAAATTGATGAATGCTTGATGGATGGATGTTGATTGTTGTTGAAGTCTTCAAAGATCTGCTCTTTCGCTGCACAGAAGGTCCCTGAAAACAAAATTCGGATCCCTTTCAAATGAAGAAAGAGAGCTCTTATGTATGAAACCCTAGGTCTTAATTTTGACTTTTGGCTGACCTAGAGATTGAATATCCCGCCAATTTCTTGGGGTTAAGCTTTATTTTATGATTGGATCGTGCTCCTAAAATTTTGGGAAAAATGTTCGGGACCATGTGCACTCCGGGCACCATGGTCTCGACAACTTTTCACCAAATTTTCAAGGCCATCGGATATGATGATTTTAGAGAGAATCCCGAAGTTACAGGTGATTTCGAGATGTTTTGACCCCGAAACCAAGCCCCCAAGTTCGAAATAGGACTTAATTAGGGTTTTTGATTAAATGATGTATTGGAGGAATAAAATGAAAAGGGCACACTTTAATGAAAGGGGCCCAACTTTATGATGTAGGAGATGATAAAATAGAACCTTAGACCTAATTAATTCAATTAATTAAGTGCCTAAGGAGAAATGCAATGCAGAATGTAAAATGCACTAAGGCGGGTGCTAAACTAGGTGTGAAATTGTACCACCCTAGAGAGTGCGTATAATTTACGATGCTACATTTAGCCCCCACTTTAGCGGTCATATGAACACTACGTGCATATGCAAGCTAAAGTACAGAAAAGTAAACATTATTTGAAAAAGGATATATCCATAAGTCTGTCGAACGAAGCCCCCAGCGGTATCTGCAGTACACAGTTAGGAACCGCACCCTACAAAACACACGTTAGATCACAAAATCACCTAATGCTTACTAAGGAAGGTGATGAAAATTTGAGGGTAGCTATATGCCCCCCCCTGTTTCGGCTTGCTAATTTTAGTGAGTTGAAACAGGGTATCATGTTTACCACTTCGAATTGTTAAAGAATATTGATGACAAATGCTCACAAGAAGATTTGATATGAGATCAAAAACTAATGGAGAATCATTTGGTAAGAAAGAGGACTAAATCTCAATTCCAAAACAACAAAGAGTGTGAGGATTTGGGAGTTCTCTAACACAAGATGAAGGATGTAAATGGAAACAAAATGCAAAGAGAAGAAAAGAAAGGAAAAAAAGCATGAATACACACATTGGTGATCTATGAGAAGAATAGTGAGAGAGAAAACACGGACTTCTCGCCCCTAGATCTTGTCTAGGTGATCCATGTAAGGGAGGAGAGTGAGAAAGTCTAGCCTTATGCTGCTAGTTCCACTCAACCTCGTGCATGTGTGTGTAAGTGAGGTTAGAAGCACCTCATAGGAGTCTATGCCCGAGTATGCTACAACCTGTATATGTATAGTAAAAAAAGTGTGACATCTCGCTCTAAGAGTCTATGCTCTAGTTCCGAGAATGACCCATTGCTCAAAAAGTGTAATGTTTATGTCATAAGAAAATTAGAACAAGGATACCTACCTTCATCACAAAAGAAGATACCCCAAAAAATGCAACAATGTCATAGATCCAAGCAAGAGAGTTTTTGCACTCTTTAAGCAAGGATAAGATAGTTGAAAAGGGATATCTTGTAGTATGTGTAAAGGAGATCCTTAGAGGAGAAGAGATCTTTGTACAAAAGACACCTATCCCCGAGAGGAATTGTCTTAGACAAATATAACATCTTCCAGAATAAGACAAAGAAGAGAATAAGAATGCAATACTTCCTTCTTTTGCGAGGTGAAAGTGATTCTTAATGAAGGATGACGCTCCTTTTAACCCAATTGGGAGAGTGAATTCATTATGGATGTATTTTACCAAGTGCAAAAGAGGTTGTAGTCAAGGACTTACACCTCTTGTAAGAGAGAATCCTTGAACAAACAACAACAAATGCGTACAAGGCATAACATCAAGTAATAAAGTCCACACCATCCACAAAATAGGAAAAAGTGGATCCTTAGATAAAAATAAGGAAAGATCATTGCCTCCCAAGGATAAGGACAATGAGAAGGACTTACACAATCTTCTAGGGAGAGATTTGGACATAAGCAAAAGAAGAGATGTATGAAATCACTCTTGTCCCCATAGGAACAAGAAAATTAGGCTATTATGTTGCTTCAAAAAATATGATTGCACTTGAAATTGTACCATCATGAATGACAATGAGCCCCCAGTAAATGAGCTACCAATGTCACATAATGATGAGCAACATAATAGCCATTAATGTTATTTAAAGACATGATAGACTGAATGAGGTATTTGAATATGACATGCTAAATGCTCAACTATAAGTGAGATAAAAAACATGTATAAAATGATAAAAATTGAAGGAGAAAAGTCACAAGAAATCTTAGAAGAGAGATGAGTGTAATTTATTAGAGCCTTATCTCTGAAGGAAAGGACTTTATGATGAATAGGAGATAAAGATTCATAAGTGGATTTAGAAATTTGAGGGGATTCATAAAGAGATTTATTCATCGCCAAGATTTCCTTATGAGGGGAATGAGAGTTGATAGAAGTAGAAAATGATTTAGTTGAAGTGAGATCATCATCACTACTAAATATAGCATTCACATTGAGAGATGGTCTTTTAGATGCTTTGGTACGTTTGCAGGGATTATAGCCGAGTCCAAAGGCATAATTGTGAAAATTAGTCTCTAGAGGAACTTTTATCCCTTGTTCATGAGCACCACAACCTTTTCCATGATACCCATGCTTAGCAAAAATGCGAAAACCACGACCATAACGATCAGCCATTTCAGAAAGAGGAGGTGGTTTTTCATAAGACAAAGAATCAAATTCCTCAGAACTAGAGGTGTGAGGAGAAGAAGTTTGAGAAGTGGCCACAAAATTATTGCTCATAGGTTCAAGTAAGACTGATTGATCTCTAGTTTCTTCCTTCTTTTTACCTTTAAGATCTCTAGTAGGAACCCTATACTCACCTACAAAGGTGGGATTAAAATCAAGAGATCCCCAATCGTCTTCTGCGAGAACCTTCTCAGGATCAAAAGCCTTTTCATGTGTAGACTCAAGTCGAGAAGGATCTTCTTCAGGAGCTTCAGGTTTATCCAAAGAATTTTGATTATTAGAGGGTGATGATTCATCCATAGGTATCTTGTTTAAAGAGTCATCACTAGAAGAGGAAGGCTTAGATGTTTGCAAACAAGCTTGAAGATTAGTGTCACCTATCAAGGTATATGTCTTATTGTTATAAATGAATTTAACTTGTCTATGCAATGTAGAGGGGACAGCTTGCATACTGTGAATCCAAGGTCTCCCTAATAACAAGTTGTATGTTAGATTTCCCGACATAACATGGATAGGAGTAGGCAAAGTAACAGGTCCCACTGTGATTGGTAAGGTGATAATACCTAATGAAGACTTAGCCACATTATCAAAGCCTCGAATGGGATGAGAGTCAGGCTCAATAAGGGATGTATCCATATTCATCTTATGCAATAGATTAATGCTACATACATTAAGGCCAGAGCCATTATCTACTAGTGTTCGTCTTATAGCAGTGTCATTTATGATAACCACAATCATCAAGGGATCATATTGTTGTTGAATTTCACTAGTAGGCAACTCATCTTGGGTAAACACAATTTGAGCTTTAGGATTCATCACGGAGTTAACCAAAGATACTATATTACTAGATGTATTAGGTGGAGGAACATTCAATTCTTTCAAGGCATCTTGTAACATTCCATGATGAGCAGAAGAAGTTTGAATCAAATCCCAAAGGGATATCTTAGCAGGGGTAGCTTTAAGTTGTTCTATGAGATCATATTCCTTACCAAGAACTTGTGAAATACGAGGAGCTTGAGGAAGAATAGGTTGGGAAGGAGGAAGTGAAGTTGGAATAACTGGAGGAGGATTAGGTTGCCTATTATTTCTTGTGTTATAGGTATGAGCAACCACATGATAACTCTCTCTAGTCAGTTGCTTAGCATAATCATAAGGGCTCTTAGTAGAATAACCTCCTTGCACAGTAATAATAGGTTTGTTGGGAGTGCAAAAAGAATCATTAGCATAACCACCTTGAACCACTAAGATAGGCTTATTTACAGGTTGAGAATTTTGAGAAGGACAAGCACCTTGGACAGTGAAGAGAGGTTTGTTAGGTGTTTCATTTACATGTATCAAATTGATTGAGGATGGTTTAGAGGAGTGAACAAAAGTGTTGGAAGAATTATTGATAGTCTTCTCTTGCACTAAAATCTTATCACGGATTAAATCAATTTTAGGAGAGAGACAAGGGGTAGGCATTGATGTTCTAGTAGGAAGAGGAAAGGTCATATCATCCTCTATCATCAAATGATCTACATGGGGAATAAACTCTCTAGGAGAAGGATCAACATTACTCTCTAAAGTCTCATTTTTGAGAGGGAGATCTTTGAAAGACATGTTAACCATCTTGCTTTGAACTAGGGTATCCTTATGAGTAGAACCAAGTTGAGGAAAGGGAGATGCTTTATTTTTAGAGGGAGAATAATTAAGGTTCAAGGAAGGTGAGAAACTATCAAGGGAGTTTTCAATCTCCATTTCATCCCCTTTGGCTAGGGGTAGAGAATAATCTACACCTTCTTCTAATGGTTCATCCCAAATGGTGAGGTTGTTGAAAGGAATGTTTGAAGTATTGTCAATTTCGGGAGAGGAGATAACATTGTTTATTAATTCCTCATCCTTAGGAGGGAGAGCATCAATAGATGTGTTAAACTCATCCTCTTTCCTCAAA
Source organism: Cryptomeria japonica (assembly GCF_030272615.1). Taxonomy (NCBI): domain Eukaryota; kingdom Viridiplantae; phylum Streptophyta; class Pinopsida; order Cupressales; family Cupressaceae; genus Cryptomeria; species Cryptomeria japonica. Next base: position 251,592,677 of record NC_081406.1, read on the forward strand.
ATATGTTCAATATGATCTTTAGGGGAGAGAGAATTAAGGAAATTTCTTATTATTTCATCTTCTTTCTCTAAGGGATGCTTATGGGTAAGACAAACTTTAGGAGAAGGGTAAGCATTTATCATTAATTCATCATCTCTAGTGGGAATTTTGTTGGAAAAGGAAATGCCATCACTAGGAAATGTAGGGATAATGTCATCTTATTGCACAAAAGGATCCTCATGAAGGGAGTGTTTTTTAGGAGGAACATGAACATATTTCTCCAAAGATTCATGCTTAGGAAGGAGATCTTTGAAAGAAGTGTTCATAACCTCTTGTTGCACTAACATGCCCCCATTGGAAGGACCAACTTTAGGAGAAAATAATTCAATGTCCATCAATACCTTTTTACTTAGAGAGGCATCATGTAGGGAAGGTGAAGTAACATTAAGAAAGGTGTTTATGATATCATTTTCTTCCTCTAGGATAGCTAAATAGGAAGGGCACATTTTGGGAGAATTGTCAAGATCACTCTTAAAGTCTTCATCCTTAGAGCATGGGAGAGTCTCAAAGGGATTGGTAGAAACTCTTTTAGGCACTAAAATGTTGTTATAGATGGGGGGAGGTTCTTTAGAAGAAGGAAAAATTGAAACAAGGGAAGCTAACCCATTATCACATCTATGGAATGAATTCATCATGACAACAATTTTCCTCTTTCAAATGATAACACATGCAAAATAGAAGAAAATGTTTAATTTTAACCAATGCAAGCACTTAGAATGTAGATTTAGAACATGAAATGTATGATTCAAATGAGTCCCTAAATCAGATTTGAAATTATTGACCACAATTAAGCTATCCACAAGTTCAACTTTGAATTGAAAAATTAGGGTTTTAGCAAAAATTTCCTCTAGATTTTTTTGAATATTGCAAGAAATTAAAACTTGTAAATACAAATTTGAATTTGAAATAGCATAAACACTCAAATTTGAAAACATAAATCAGAATTAGAGAAGATTGGAATTCACATCAGGTTCACCAAAATGTGTAGGAGAAAAAGTGACACTAAGCAAACATGCCCTAATCTCACTTTCAACCACACACTTGCGGAATACGAAAGAGCCTAGAGGTATCACACAATTGGCTACTTCTTTTTGTGAAAGAGAGAGCCATGGGATACCTATTAGGATTTCTATTCCTTTGTTGTAATTGAAAGATAAAATGATGCAAGTTCAATTCCTAACCCCAAAGTGCAAGTATGAACTAATAACAAGATTGCAGAATTGAACTTAAACAATGGAAAGCTATAAACACAAGGATAAGACAAGAATGCAAATGCATACCCGAAGTTAAAATCTGACTGAAAATGTTTGGGACGGGGGCGCGGGCGCCACTATCCTGATTCTGCCCCTGAAACTGCTCTGAAAACTGCTGTTTTGCACTCTGGAAAAGCTGTCAAAAATGCTAAAAATGCTGTCTATCAGGAGGACCAGGGCGCCCAGGGCCTCTGTCCCAGGGACCAGGGTGCCCAACGCCCCTGTCCTGGCAGGACCAGGGCGCCCCACGCCCCTGTCCTAGTCTTTTGCTCTGAAATTTGGTGGGAAGGTCAGTCTCAATCTGCTTCTCCCGGATCTGCAACTTGCGGCGTCGTCCGAGTCCCGAAACCTACACTTATATCTGAAAAGGTGTTTGGGCGGCTATATAGGGTTTTGCCTTAGTCAAACCCCCACTTCGGTGATTTCCACCTCCACGAATAGCCAAGTTGTATTGTAAAATGTATTGTGTGTGCAGACCTAGTGTGTGTGCAAGGTCCTAAAATGCAAGAAAGCAAACTAGAGCAACCTAGAAAGTAAACCCTAATTGCTTGTAAATGATAATGTAAATGCTCTAAATCAAGATGAAAAGTGATCTAAAGCATGAATAAATGATATATTGAAGCTTATGCAAAGACATGAAAACAACATGAAATCATACCCAACCCTCAAGGGAGGGGTACAAGCCAATCTTCAGTCGGTAATCTCCTATTGTTCTTCAATGTCTTCCAAGCCCTAAATGAATGAATGAAATTGATGAATGCTTGATGGATGGATGTTGATTGTTGTTGAAGTCTTCAAAGATCTGCTCTTTCGCTGCACAGAAGGTCCCTGAAAACAAAATTCAGATCCCTTTCAAATGAAGAAAGAGAGCTCTTATGTATGAAACCCTAGGTCTTAATTTTGACTTTTGGCCGACCTAGAGATTGAATATCCCACCAATTTCTTGGGGTTAAGCTTTATTTTATGATTGGATCGTGCTCCTAAAATTTCGGGAAAAATGTCTGGGACCATGTGCACTCCGGGCGCCATGGTCCTGACAACTTTTCACCAAATTTTCAAGGCCGTCGGATATGATGATTTTAGAGAGAATCCCGAAGTTACAGGTGATTTCGAGATGTTTTGACCCCAAAACCAAGCCCCCAAGTTCGAAATAGGACTTAATTAGGGTTTTTGATTAAATGATGTATTGGAGGAATAAAATGAAAAGGGCACACTTTAATGAAAGGGGCCCAACTTTATGATGTAGGAGATGATAAAATAGAACCTTAGACCTAATTAATTCAATTAATTAAGTGCTTAAGGAGAAATGCAATGCAGAATGTAAAATGCACTAAGGCGGGTGCTAAACTAGGTGTGAAATTGTACCACCCTAGCGAGTGCGTACAATTTACGACGCTACAGAGCCATGATTTTGAAAGTTTTGATTTTTGTGAAAAATGATTATGAGATGGTGATGAAATGTTTTGATGGAAGACAAGTTTTGTGAAATGTTTGGTGTAAGATAGATCTCTAACACTGAAGGTTGGATGTCAACAAAGTTCTTTGTGTATTGCTTTTTCTTTTGTTTTTCAATAATTTGATGAGATGAGGTATAGCAAGGTTTGAGATGTGTTATAAGCCAAGCTACCTAGTAATGAGAGGATGCACTCATATACTAGTTTTAACCTATCTAGATGTATAGAAATGCCTCTTAGGATGATTGATCCTAGATGTAGGGACACTCTTAAAAAAGTGATTTGTTGGTTTGTTTAAGCAATAACTGAAAGTACTAAGGGCAAAAACCTCTTTGTGTTTTGAGAGTTGAATGGATTTGTGATGTGTGGAGGTGAAAGTGGATAGAATATGTACCTCAATAAAAACTTTATGTTACAAAGGGGGTTTCTACTTCTTCCTCTCTCACAGGGGTTGGTGGTTCCCCTCGAGCTTCGTTGTATGTGATATAGATTTTAGGAAAGAAAGCAGGATTGATCTTGTCCCCTTTTTTTTTGTGATAATCAAAGGCTCTATATTGAGTAAAAGCTCTATTTATCAAAGGCTATTTGTCAAATTCGTTGGATTTGCCTTGAAGGTATAAGTGCATATGACGCAAGAATACTCTATGTGAGAGAAAAAGATGTCTATTGATATAGAAAAACTTCCGTCTTTTGATAAGAGCTTTTGAACCAAGTTGTCTTTTCTTCAAGTTGGTCTTTTGATGAAGACTTCTTTTCCTCAAGATATGAGTAATGGTCATACAAAATGATAATTTGTTGCACTTTGTTGATGTTGTTTTTGGTTACCAAAAGTTGAGGTAGATTTGTTGTCAATGTTTGATGTATATTTGTTGGATGGATACTTAGTCTTCAATTTGTTTTTGAGATTATTTGACAAGAAAACACAACAAGCACACAAGCACAATAATTTTGCTCCTTTCCAACAAAAAGGGCACAATAGGTGTGGATCTAAATCAACCTAATCATGAACTTTTTGACCCTTTTCAAATGTTTTGTATGTTTTTCCAAAGCCTAAAGGTGGCCCAAATTGTTACTGGTCTAAAACAAGATGAAGACAACTCAAACACACATTATCCCTAAGGGCATGGCCAGTTGTGATATTTTCAGCCCACATCTTGATATTTCTTCAACTTTGGTAGTATATACCTTATGAATCCCACCGTGGCAGGTAAGGATGTGATATACTAAGTCTTGCACGAGCATAACAGATAGATGATCCCTATGATGGGGGAGTCACCACTTTCATCAAGCTACAAGTAGCCTTGTTTCTACTCAAGGAAATATGTATGGTGAGTATCTTCCGAGCAAAACCATCTATGTTCTTGCACTAAAATTTTCACAAATATCCTCAATCAATAAAACAGATGGGCTTCTATAATAAAAGGTGTCTAGTAATGTTCGATATTTTTGGACGTAAGTACATTCTGCAGTGACTCGCTTAAGAGCCTTGTAACTTGTGGTGGGGCCCATATGTCCTTTCGGCAAGTTACATTGTAGGAACAACTACACCCAAGGCTACGACTTTCACTCTCACCTGATTTTTATAGAGGCTTGAAGGAATTACCACGCAAGGTCATTCCCAAGAGTGATGTATCTCTTGGCAGGCCTCTCTTAAAAATAGAAAATTTAGAGCGTTACTAACACTTTTCTCTTGCACCTAGGACCATGGGAGCCAAGGGAGATGATAGTGTGTGTTAGAAATGGGACCACTCTACAGATTTGCACAAGCGTGCTAAACACGAAAAAACACTTGTTCTTTTTAACCTTTTTATTGCAACGTGATCTATTTGCTATTTGGAGATGTTGCTCCAACAAACATGGTGTTCTTTTTAATTCCACAAAGCAATTTGTTTTCTAACTAGGAAAGTGAAAATCCTGGTCAACAAAATTGAAAGCACATTTACTCAAAGTAAAACCGTTTTGTAAACAAAATGGACAAATTTGATTGTTCTTTTTAACTTTCAAATAAAAGATTGATTGTGAATTTTTTCCTTGTAAGAAATGAAAGTTTGTTTGGTTTGTTTTTAAGCCCAAATTGAAAAGTTTGTCCCTAACTTGCAAGAAAGCAAAGTTTGTTTGATTTGTTGTTCTTTTTAGCTCACAATGAGATTCTTTTTAAGCCCAAATGAAGATTTGTTGATTTTTAACCCAAAATAAAAGATGAGGTTAGTTTTAAACAAAAGGAAAATGAATTCTTTTTACCCAACTTTGAAAAAGCTAGAAAGAAAATTGATTTTCCTAATTTTAACTCCTTGAATCCTACCAAAAAAAAACGTTAGTAACCTACAAAAAAAAAAGAAAAAATAGTGAAATGAAGATCTTTTTGGTGGGCTCCTACGAGCCTAAGTTTTTATGCACTATTCATGGATGTCTTATGGAGATTCAAGATTTATGAAACTAAGAACTTAATTCTCATGCAAGTGTAAATAAGCTAATATGAGAAAAACACCTAATTAGTCTATGTTTATTTTATCCAAATAACAAAAGCAAATGCTCCTAAATGTGCTCTCAAAATAATTATAAGTTTGATGCATAAAGATTTATGGGATCCTTTTGAAGAAGGAATGGGCTCTATTTATAGGGAAAATAGAGAAATGGATGGTTGAGATTGAGTAATCTCAACAAGGGCCAGGATTGATGGGTTTGTGATCCATGTAATGGCTTTCAACCCAATCTCATGATAACAAGTGTCAACATGAGATGGCTTGAGAGGAGAGGGAAGAAGCAATAAATGCTTGAGATGACATTAGGGTTACCCTAGGAGGGTTTGGTTGAGCTTGAGTTAATGGATAAAGCTTTTATCTAAGGGTAATGCTTTTATCCAATGGACAAACTCTTGTGCAAGAGTTAGTGGGGATAACCATGGTCAAAGCAATAAATGCTTGAAGAGACACATGAGTTAGATGGGCGTTAAGTTAGAGGGAGAATATCTAACCATGTGGGTGAGTTGAGTTAACCATTAATGGTTATGTAAGAGCCATAAGTGGTTTGGAAGACTTTGAGAGTTAACTTGTTAAGACATAAAGCCTTTAATGTATTTCAAAGACTTTGAGGCTTTGAGAAGTGACTTCAAGTTGCTTAGGAATGTGACAATAATTAGGGAGGGTGATTAGGCTAATTAGAAGGGGTTAGAGGAGTCTAGAAGGTGGTTAGAAGAGTCTAGAAAGGGGATTAGAAGAGTCTAGAAGGGGATTTAGGATGCAAATGGGTTTGGTGGGTGAGAGAAAATAGGATTTTAATTAAAATAAAATTCATTTATTTCAACTAAAATTGTGCAACTTGCATTTGTAGGAGAATACAAGTGGGGGGGTTAAAAATTTAAATAAATATTTATTTAAATGAGGAAAGGGGTTTTTTAATTAAACAAATATGCTTTATTCATTTAATTTAATTGGTAGAGTATGGTTTAATGAATTAATTTAAATAAATTGAATAATTTATTTAATTAATAGGAGAAGGGGTTCAAGATGAATTGATTAGATATTAATTTAATTAATTGTTGAGTTATGGTTAATTGATCAAATAAATATTAAATATTTATTTAATTAAGTGGACAGATTTATGTGTCTACACTTTTCATCTAAAAACAATGAACTACTATTTCGAAAACTGAAATCCATTATATAGAAAGGGAGTCATTTTCCCACTACTAAAGGAATTAATTGATTAGAGATTCTTTTTCCAAAATAAACTCCATGCAAAATTAATTATTGACAAAGTGGGGGTTATATGCATATTAAATTTGAATTTGAAATTATTTCATGCAAGATATATTCCTTACAACTTGTCATAGTGGCAGTTACATTTGACCATGCTTTTAAAATTTGAATTTGAAATTTGCTTCTAGAATCTTCTCATTTTCTCCTACGAAATGTGCTTGATTAATATATTGAATAAATAAATAATTTTCAAATCTATTTCTTTATGAGCAAGTCGCCACGTATTAATCCTTCTTTTAAAATAATTCCACCCTTATTCTGAAAATATAAATTTCCAAATATATTTACGACTTCAAGAGTGTGTCACCACTATTTAATTATTATTTTTATTTAAAATAGCTTCAACCCCATTCTATTTATCATTTATTAAGATTAATCATGAAATTCAAAACATTGATAATAGAAGAAGAAGAAGAAGAAGAATGACACTAATTCTGGTAAGGTTCCACCTTAAACTTGTCCCAACATCAGGGGTTGAAAACATGGTCCCCATTTTTAAATAGTAATTTTAAAATGGGATGTAACACATGGGTCCCATTAGTTGCAACCAACAGGGGGTATTGCAGCCCAACATCAGGGGTTGAAAACATGGTCCCCATTCCTTCCTCAAGGCCTCAACCTGCCTCGTGACATGGTCCCCATTCCTTCCTCAAGGCCTCAACCTGCCTCATGTACATCCTCTTTTCCAGTGTGGATGTGTAATTGAAACTACAATTGGAAAACCTTATAAGCACCAAAACCCCTTTTTGTTATTTGGTTCATGCAAACAACAATGATATTTTATGGTTTTTTAATGTTGATACATAATTGAAACAATAATTAGCAATCCTTATAGGTATACTTTGTTTTGTTGTTTTATGTAAAGTGCAATGATTTGTTATCAATTTATGGATATGTTATGGTTTTTATTTCCACTTTGAGAACCTGCATATATAATTTTTAATTGTCTACATGTCCCTATGCCATGTGTTTTAGTGTGATTGGTCCAAGGTGTCCATAGTTGGCCAATTTGGTCCATTGACCTAAACCTGCGCGGACACACCCCAACAACTATCTACATTTACACACTACCATCACCCTACACTCTCCCTAACACTACCATTTTTATATACTTCGAACATGGCATTTCCAACAACATATAAATTAGCCATGGAAAGGAGCACACTTGGCCACACATCTCTCCCACTTGTATGCATTTAGACTCCACCGTCACCCTAAACGCTCCCTTACATGGTCATTTACTCTGAGTCCCTTCACCTTACTACCACCTCATTGCTTGCATTTTTCAAGCATAAAATCATTCAATGCTCCTGACTCCTTTCCATTTGAGTCATCTCAACTTTCTTTCTTTCCTTCTTGTTTGGTTATGTAACGAGGGCACACAACCATTTGAACGCCTTTCTAGTGTTCAAATATGTTGGTGACCTCAACCATTAAGTTTGAATGGTGAAGTGCAACATAATTGAACACACAAGGACTTCAAATAACTGCATGTATTGATTTCATAGAGCACATTATAGGGTGGATTGTGATATTGTTTTGAAATATATGTTGTTGGCAATGTTGTCTACATGTTTATTTGACTATTTCATAATGGCACATTGTTCGCACCTTTGGGACCTCATGCGCGAATTGAATCACCTCCCCTATTGAATTTGATTATCAAAATGTGTATTGTGTCTAAATGTATGAATCTAGAGGTGGTAAGTAATGAATAACATTTACATGCCTTTTCCTAACTACTTGTATTATGTCTACAAATTGAAAGTGAAACTAAAAATGAATGCCATTGCCTCACTACTTCTATTATGTTAACTACTTAATTGATTTTAAGCAATACATTTACAATGTAAATAACAAGTGCTAACTACTGAATGTTGTTGCCCAAATGTGTTCTAACTACTAAATTGATTTTAAACAATACATTTACAATGTAAATAATAAGTGTTAACTACTGAATGTCAATGCCTAAATGTGTATTATGCCTACAAACTAAAACTGATTTTTTTTTACAAGTGCTTGTAGAGAACATTGCAAACAACATTTACACCATCAATTGTCTACACACATACATACGCACATACATACATATGTATGCATGTATGTATAAGTTTATATATTTATATACGTACACATGCACATACATGTATATGTATTTATGTAAGTATGCATATGTATATACATACATACATACATATACATATACATATACATGTGTGTGTGTGTGTGCGCGCGCAAGGCAAAGGGACATAAAAAAAATTAAAAAGATGATTATATGTGCAAGTTACTGACATGATGGTCTACATGACGTAACATTTTTAGGTCCTGGGAGTCAACATGGCAGTCCACATGGACATGCAAAGTTAGGGTGAGCATGTTCTGGCTCCTCTGGAGAACGTGTATTTAATTATGTATGTGTGAATGTATGTATGCATGCAAGTATATGTAAATGTATGTATGTAAGTATAAATTATATAGTTACATACATACATGCATATGTATATATACGTTCCTACACATATACATACAAATTATGCATAGAGTAAGGGTTTAGAAAACTGAGGAGGAAATGAACACTAAGGAAATACCATTTATTCAAGACATCTAGAGAAATAACATATTCGGTGGTAGCTCCATGAAGGTTGTATAAGTTATGTAAAAAGAAGGTAAAATAGTGAATTTGAAATAAGGGTGAACACCTTATTGTGTCTACAAGCATTGATCACTTGGGAACAAGCACAAAAGAAAGAGAGACACTATAATTTGTGAAAGCTTTTATAATACTAAATTATGTTGCATATCTACAATTCAGTTTGAATTGGTAGAATACAACATAATTTACTATTATAGAATATTTCATATGATGTAGGGAACACCCTATTGTAACTACGAGCATTGAACACACAAGAACAAGCAAGAAAGAAAGTTGAGATTGCTCAAATGACACGGAGTAGATGGTTTAAAAACACCATGCTTGACACATAAAAGGAGAAAATTATACATATACATATACCTAACACAAAAACAATTGTAGGAGACAACCTGTAGATGGGTTTAAAACACCATGTTTGAAACCCAAAATGCAAAGGGATCCCTTCACATCATAATTATGACTTTGAAGATGTTAACAAAAGAAAACAATAATAAATATACCGTGGCATACATATTTGCATTTCCGATGCAAGCATGGTGTATCAATCCATCTCCTTGATTGTAATGCCACTACAAGGTTTTGGTATAATAAAGTGTGCAAGGGGTTCAATTCTAACATATACAAATTCATCCTCAATACTTGAACCAATTTCATTATCAATAAGGGCAATGTTTAAAATACAACTAGAAGCTAAATCATTTATAGGAGACCATACAAATGAATACGAAAATAAAGACAATTTTCCCTTCTACACAACATATCAATAATTGCTAAAGAAAATTACAATCCTTGACAAAAAATACAATGCCAAACATGATGACAAATAGATTGCCAAATGCATAGACATATACACTAAGAAATACATATAGACTGCCAAACCTATGAGTATATAGACTGCCAAATACACATATACACATACACCACCAATTAAATATACATTGCCAAACATATACACTGCCAATTACATTTACAATCAGAGTACTAAATATAAATTCTATAAGATTATAAATTACCTATAGAACGCCAAACATGTACATTGCCAAATACATGTACACCTTCAACATCAAACATAGACATTGCATCAAGAAAATACATTGCTAAATACATTTACAACCCTTAACAACAAATACAGTGCCAAACATGATGATATATAGACTGCCAAACCTATAGACATTTAGAGTGCCATATTTATAGACATATAGATTGCCAATTACATAGACATATAGACTACCAGATACATAGACATATGGACTACCAAATACATATACATTGCCAAACAAATACACTGCTAAATACATATACATGGCCAAACAAATACATTGCCAATCACATATAGACCACCAAACATGTACACTGCCAAATACATTACACACATGTGTGTGTATGTGTACATGTACATATACATATGCATATGCATATGCATATACATATACATACACATACATGTACATGTACATATACATATATTTACAAACATATCAAACTACCAAATACAATATTTGTGTACCAAACACTGCCAAATACAATATTTAGCACATACCAAACTGATAAGAATAAGAACATCAGGGAAAGAAAAGAAAGGGCTCTAAGAATGTATAACATTAAGGGTTTAGAAAACTGATAAGGATAAGAACAATAGGGAAATAAAATAAAGGGTTCTAAGAATGTATAATAGTAAGGGTTTATAAAAGTGGAACACAATAAGGGTTTAATAAACTAAGAAGGATAAGAACATCAAACTGCCAAACACACTATTAAATATATACAGTGCATCAAACATATACATTGCCAAATTTGATTTACAATTCGCATGTCAAAACATATAAAGTGCAATTATGTTGACATATATACTACCGAATATATTTACAAAATGCATGTCAAACATATTGACATATAGACCGTCGAACATGTACACTACCAAATATATACAGTTCGCATACATTGGAAAATATATATATAGTGCACCAAACATATACACTGCCAAATTTATTTTATAGTTCACATGCCAAAACTGTAAGGATTCAGATAACTGACAATGGCTAGGGTTTATAAAAGTGGAAAACAGAAAGAATTTATACAACCCAAACACAATAAGGGTGTATAAAAGTGGAAATGCATATACATTGTCATCAATACACTATTAAATACATTTACAGTTCACATGCCAAATAAAAGTGGAATTTATTTAACATATACACTGCCAAATACATTTATAGTCCATGTGCCAAAAGATATAAAGTGTGAAATATGTTGACATACAAATATACACTGCCAAATACTTTTACAAACCGAATATATAATAGCTAGGGTTTATAAAAGTGGAAAACATAAAGGATTTATAATTTAAGCCATTTTTTTTTTAAACTTCATAATAGAAAGTGCAAAATAGTGTTGCTTCATAACATAATGGTTTACAAATAAGAAAAAACCAAATTTTTTTTAAACTGTGCAAAACCAACAAGAATAGGGCAAATCCCACGAATGAGTGTGCTTATGAACACATATTGTAGTGTTCATAAACATAACTTATGTAAATTGTAGAGAGAAACCATCGACAATGAACCTTCATAGAGCAAGCGATAAGACAAATAAAAATGGAAAACAACCATCAAATTAGCACACTTATACAAAAACACAAACAAAACTTGCACGCAAATTGATTTGAGGCCTTAGTGAGGTGTTATCCTCACCTGGGTCGAAGATGAAGTTGCAGTCATAGTCATAGAGGTCCAAAACATCGAGGAGATTTGTCAACTTGTAGAAGACATCAAGTATTTTGTCATCGTCGAGCTTAAGGTCTGCATCCATCACCAAAAATGAAAGCAAACTGGGGTCCGAAACGACTAGCATGTGGTGTTGTCGTGAACACTAATAGGTACTTATTGGGACTTAAATTTTTTGTCAAAATTGAAGGCCCATGTTCAAAATTTTGATTTTTGCAATCAAAATCCCCTTTGCAGGATACCACACCATGTTAGTCATTATGCATCTACAGGGAGTATTGGTCATAGTTGTGCATAACATGTCATGTTAGCTACACAAGTGTTGCAGACTAGAAAATGTTGAAAATCCATGTGAATGGCGGGTTTCAGTGAGATCACGTTTTTGTCTCATCGACATGTTCCTTGTTGATGAGACATCATCTTTTGCAAAAACCGCTTCAACTTCCTATTAGCTTTCACATGTTATGTAGATATGTTGACAAGGCTTATGTTTTGGTGTGAGAGGGTATGTCGACAAGACCGACATCTTATCGGCCTATTGCATCCAAATAGAAAAGAAGAAGTTGTTTTAGTTTTCATGTCGAGTTCTAACTAGCCTCTAAGCCCTGGTAGTTGGGCCCACATTGATTGATCCCTTATCGGCCTATCACGTCCAAATGGAAATGAGGAAATTGTTTTTGTTTTCACGTTGAGTTCCAACCACCCTTCGACCCTCGATAGTCGAGCCCATGTTGTTTGAGTGTCTGTAGATGTCCAAGTGGCGAGCATGTATTGGTTCACTCAGAGTAAGCTATGGTTGTGCAGGCCCTTTCATTCATGGTTCAGTGGTGCCATGTGATGGTCATCAGATGTATCTCTCAAACTGTGTGAGTCCCACTGTAAAAGTGACTCTTATTGGAGTATCGCTTCAAACTTGAAAAGTGCAAGTATTTTGCTAAGTTCACAAGTTAGTGATCCTTCGATCTCTGATGTGGACCCTGTCATGTCACATTGTGTATTGTTGTGTGATCGCCTACGACTTGAAAAGTTGAAGTCCTTGTGCTCTCACTTCTAACTTCTAGCCGAATTCTGACCCAAGATTGTTAGGCCCACTTTGTCCAAAGTGTCTGTTGATGTCCAACTAGCAACTATATTGGCTCTGCCTGATGGTCAGATTGTCCACATAGGAGGTTGACTAAGGTTGACCAGAGGACATATATGAAGCTTTTGATGCTACATATGCTTGTCGATAGACTCAATTGTTAATGTAGCAGTTGACTAGGCTTGAATAGATGATTTGGACAATGGAAATGATGACAAATGGTTTCCATGTTGTCAAATATGAGATTTGATATGCAGAGGTCGGTGCCTGAAGAGGATGGATCTTAAATGTGGTAGTTTCCTATATGATCAAAGAAGATCGACAGAGGGTAGAGAGTGCATTATTGGGGTCTTGTTGCAAAGTATTTTGTGGCTCAAGATGATCTACAAGGAAGATATCAAATATTACGAGCAGGTGAAGATTACTAAATATAGTTGTCTAGACTATGATGATCAACCTGAGATATGACAAAAGATCAAATCTATGATAACAACCGATCAACCAATGGGGCAGATTTTCTTTGTTGCTTGAGAAGATTTCTCAGGATGGTTGTGTCATCTGGCTCATGGCTCGCGACTCCAAAGGTTGTCCTTACTACCGCCTGCATTGAATGTCTCCAGAGAAGATGATGTGTAGAACATGATAACATATGCTTTAGGGTATATCCTAGTCGGATGCAATGAAATGGTGACTGTGATGCTAAAAATGTGGTAAATAGAAATAAGCATGCACATAGATGAGACAATTAAACATAAGTAGTAAGCAAATACAAGATCTAAATTAAAGATGAAAACCCATAGCCTCCTTTCAAATGTCCCATATTCCTCTATTCTTGAGGACCTTGAAGGTTGAAGAATTGTTGGCTCTCAGCAGAGCAATGACATCCAAAGTGGCAACTTAAGAGTTGAGAAGCTACTTCATGATTGATTATGTAAATTGTATGAAATGCATGATGATTGATGAATGATTTAGCTAGAATGATCTATTCAAGCTACGTGATTGATAAAATGAAACTAGATTAATATGAAAATGAACTTTCATTAATCTAATTAACAATTAATGGGTATGTGCACAAAGATGGTGGTCAGAAAAGTGGACACCACCCAAAAAAAACATGAAAAAACAAGCAGCGCGTACGCGGTTCTAAAATTTGAATTCACCACGTACGCACTTAGGTTTGTTGTTCCCGAACCTAGAGAAGGTAGCGTGTACGCGCTGCTTTTAGGGAAAGTAGTGCGTATGCGCTACCTCTAGGAAAATGAGCGTGTACACGGTACTTATAGGAAAATGAGCGTGTATGCACTAATAATCCCAAGAGAACCACGTATGTGGTGCCTATCAAAAAAAGTTTTTTTAAAAAAACTGGGTCTTATTTTCCCTTGAATAGCGTACTTTTACTTTGTTTTTTTCTTCATTTTCTCTCCTAAACCACAAACGGGGTGCTAGATTTCTCCTCCAGACTATGGATCAAGGTTAATTTTTGTTTATTTTGTCTTTCTTTTCTGTTTGTTCAATTTGTTTTACATTTTAAATTTAATTTCATTAATTTTGATTAGGTTTTTTCATTTTTTGTTTCAAAAACCAGATTCTTCTAATCCACAACAAGAACAACCAAATGCACCTCCTGAAAACCCACAAGATACACCTCCAATTCCTCCTTTTGACTGCACACTCGAAACACAAGAGCAATTAATTAATCAGTTAGGAAAAAATACGTCTAAAATCAATAGACTGATTGTTAAATTGAAAACATCTGAACTTGAGCATCATCAATCCCTTGCCACTAGCCTAGAAACATTAGCTAGTGGTGCCATAGTTGTTTCCACACAAATTACCAAATGGGGAAGCTTTAGGGATAGGTGTTGTCAATTCTATGTCAATGGGCTATCATACGAGGGAGTAAAAAATAAAAATATCAGTAAACAACAAATATGTGCCCTTTTCGTTGATCCCAAAATTGGTCAGTCATTACCTCTTAATGCAAAGAGGTTTCCCATACATTGGTGTACCAATGTGTAGATGAAGAATCTTTTTTGGTAGAGGTGGTGGATGGTCTTTGATGATCCACCTTGTAATAATTATGAGGTGCCATTATATTTTTTGAGAAAAGTATATTGTGAGTTTGTGCTCAATGTGCACCCAAACTATTTTGACATAAGAGAGTTCCATGGTAGAGGTGGTGGCTCTGCCCAAGATAGACCTGGAGCCCATAGGTGATTACCCGTGGAGAGTCGCTGCCCCCTAGCACCCAAACCCAAGGTGCATCAGGTTGTCCTAATAGAGTTGAAAGAGTCAATGGAGCTACAGACTCTTCAGGCGGCCACAACGTTGACTGTTGCCATCATCCAGCATGGGACGTCATTAGCACACCCTATTGTATTAGATGATGAGCCATTAGGTGGCAACAAAGAGTCCATCCAACATATGTGTGTCAGTTGCTCGGGGATATGCTCGGGGATAGATGATGCAGCCGGTGCAGATGGATCCTCATCTCATTTGTGCACGATTTGTGGGAGTAGCTGTCAGGTCCGCACGATTGAGGATTTCGGGCTGATAGATGAGTTTATGGACATGGTGTTTGCCCATGAGCGACAGACACATGTGTGTTGATTTGAATTCATAGCATTTTATTTATCAGTCACTTTAAATTTATAATTACATAAATGAATTTTAATTTATACATCGATTTAAATTGAGACAAATAATATGCATTTGAGGATGCAGCAACGGTATCCCATACTCCTCCCCCAGTTACTATAGCTGCAACTTCGATGCCTGAAGTATAAATTTTGTAACATGTTAAAATAGAATAGTACACTTTGAATTCAAAAAAATACAAGATATACTAACTATCTTTAATGCTTGGTCCAATTTTTGGTTTGTAGGTGTTGACAGGGGACCAAATATCCCAAATTGATGACATCGCACTCTCAGCGATCGATTTTGGCCTACAAGGCTATACGACATCATATTTTGTACAACCCTTTTTATGTATTGTTTTGATGGAATATGCAAGTCATTTCATTTTAGATTTTTAAAATTATTTTTAATTTATTATTTGTACTAATATCTCATGTTAATTTTATTTTTTTAGGGTACCCCCTCTGCCTCTAGGGCTCATCCTAAGAAAAAGAATTCCTCAAAGACACCAAAACGTGGGAAGAAGGTAATTGAACACATTTTTAGTTGTACAATTGTTTGAAAATGTTGAAATCAAGTATTAGTTGGGGTTTGTAGATTGATTAGTGTTTTTTGTCTATTTTACATGTACAACAGCCATTGAGCTATGTGGATTTGTTGAATGCACCTGATTCGCCCGTGGATCAAGAGAGGGCGGAGGTATGTATCTCTACTTTATTTTCTTGATTTCATGATTATATGCACGTGCACATGTGAACTTGTGATATATTACAATCTTATATTTTTTTCATACAGGAAATATCCATACCTATTTCATCAATGGCAAACCCTCCTCCATGCATTGGAGAAGCATCTCAGGATCTGGTACACTTTTGTTTGATATGTAAAATTATTATTTTTAACCTACAATACTTATCATTATATTAATTGTATTTAATCTTTGAATAGGTAATAGCGACAGTTTCTCCATCGATGGTGAGCCATCCTCAGTCCATTGGAGAATCATCTCAGGCATAGGTACGTCATTGTTCTCTATATTATAGCTTTTAAGTGTTTTTGATATATTTTATATTAGTACATTGTATTAATTGTACATTTAATCTACAATAGACCCCTTCGCGGTACGGCCATAACGTGGATCCATTTAAGTATGTCTTCAAGAAAACTCCTAAGAGTGACAAGGAGAGGAGAGCGAAGACATTAGCTCCTAGATCAATCGATGAGGTAATCTACATTTCAATTGCAAAGGAATTATAGTTAAATACATAGTTATGTTGTTAACTGTGAACTATTTTCTACAAAAGAATTCTAACTTGGATTTTGAATTGTGGTTTTGCAGCCATCTACAGAGCTGTGTACTGCATCGAAGAGGCTTGATTTTGATGATCCACCACAAGTTTAGGATCATATAGTGTTAGTTTTGGTCATAGAATGACCAATACATGTAGATATATTCTATATTTTTATTGTATATCGATTTGGACATGGCATATGCCATATTTTTGTAATACTTGTATTGACTTGGCAGACATTCCTTTTTTAATATATATAAATGTCGATATTCGATCCAATAAATGTGTATTGAGTTCATTATTTTGTATTCATTGTATTTTGTGGTTGTCCTTTTATAAATTTAATTGATCATTTGCCTATGTAATCAACAATATGAATATAAACAACAAAAATATATGATATAAAACATTGCAATCGTGGAATATGATTTGATAAAATTTATAAAATGTTGAATTAACCCTACAAAAATCCTTGTATTCAGCTCATTATTGTGTATTCATTGTATTTGGTGGCTTCCCTTTTATAAATTTAAATGAATATTTGCATATGTAATCAACAATATGAATATAAACAACAAAAATCGACAATATGAATATAAACAACAATATGTGTTTGGTGCGAGAGCACCCTCACATTCGCAATGGTCAAATTTTGTTCATCATGTGCACAAACTGACATTGTGAGCACGTCTGAGTGGGCAGGTTTGCGCTAGGCATGCCTCTCTCGTGCATCCCAAAGTGTCGAAACGTCAAGAGTCATACCATACCGATGCAATCTCTCAAGTCCCCTCAGTCCAAAAAATTGTCAAACTTTGATGGGAAGTTTCTTCAAGTCCAAGACACATATAGTCGATCCGTTTGAACCTGTGGGGTTGTTTGAGGCTCTTCTACAATGGTCTATCTCAGTTTTTGATGACTTAGAGCCATTTTCAATTGGTAGCATTTTTTCGCCTGCTACAAAAACCGTCAGTTGCATGCAATGCAAAGTTGCAAGATTGGATAGAATTGATTTGTTTCATCGTGTGCACAAACCAACACCACAAGAACATCTGAGTGGGTAGGTTTATGCTAGGAATGCCCCTCTTGTGCATCCCAAAGCATCGAAAAATCGAGAGTCATACCATACCGGTGCGATCTCTCAAGTGTCGTAAGTCCAAAAAATTATCAAAATTTGACGAGCTGTTTCTTCAAATATAGGACACATATGGTTGATCTATTTGAACCTATGGAGTTGCATGAGGCTCCTCTACAATGGCCTATCTTAGGTTTTGATGACTCTGAGTCATTTTCAATTGGTAGTATTTTTTCACCTGCTGCAAAAACCGTCAGTTGCATACAATGCAAAGTTGCAAGATTGGCTAGAATTGATTTGGTTCATTGTGTGCACAAACCAATGTCACAAGTGCATCTGGGTGGGCATTTTTATGCTAGGCATGCCCCTTTTGTGCATCCCAAAGCATCAGAACGTCGAGAGTCATACCGTACCAGGGCGATCTCTCAAGTGCCATGAGTCCAAAAAATTGTCAAAATTTGATGGACTATTTCTTCAAATCCAAGACACATATGGTCAATCTGTTTAAACATGTGGGGTTGTGTGAGGCTCCTCTAAAATGGGCTATCTCAGTTTTTTACGACTTGGAGCCATTTTCAATTAGTAGCATTTTTTCACCTGCTGCAAAAACCGTTAGTTGCATGCAATGCAAAGTTGCAGGATTGGCTACAATTGATTTGGTTCGTCGTGTGCACAAACCAATGTCATGAGAACATCTAGGTGGGCATTTTTACGCTAGGCATGCCCTTGTCATGCATCCCAAAGCGTAGAAACGTCAAGAGTCATACCATACCGAGGCAATCTCTCTAGTGCCATGAGTCGAAAAAATTATCAAAATTTGACAGACTATTTCAACCAATCCAGGACACATATGGTCGATCTGTTTGAACTCATGGGGTTGCATGAGGCTCCTCTACAATGGCCTATCTCAGTTTTTGACGACTTGGAGCCATTTTCAATTGGTAGCATTTTTTTGCCTGCTACAAAAACCGTCAATTGCATGTAGTGCAAAGTTGCAAGATTGACTAGAATTGATTCGGTTTGTCGTGTACACAAACTGATGTCATGAGCATGTTTGGGTGGGCAGGTTTATGCTAGGAATGTCCCTATCATGCATCCCAAAGTGTCAGAATGTTGAGAGTCATACCATACCAGGGCGATCTCTCAAGTGCCATGAGTCCAAAAAATTGTCAAAATTTGATGGATTGTTTCTTCCAATCCAGGACACATATGGTTGATCCATTTGAACTTGTGGGGTCACGTGAGGCTCCTTTACAATGGCCTATCTCAGTTTTTGACGACTCAGAGCGATTTCAATTGGTAGCATTTTTTTGCCTGCTATAAAAATTGTCAGTTGCATGCAATGCAAAGTTGCAAGATTGGCTAGAATTGATTCGGTTCATCATGTGCACAAACCGACATCAAGAGTGCATCTGGGTGGGAAGGTTTACGTTAGGCATGCCCCTATCGTGCATCCTGAAGTGTCAGAACATCGAGAGTCATACCATACCGGTGCGATCTCTCAAGTGCCCTAAGTCCAAAAAATTGTCAAAATTTGACGGATTGTTTCTTCAAATCCATGACACATATGGTCAATCCGTTTGAACCTGTGCAATCACGTGAGGCTCCTCTAAAATTTCCTATCTCAGCTTTTGATGAATCAAAGCCATTTTCAATTGGTAGCATTTTTTCGCCTACTACAAAAGTCGTCAGTTGCATGCAATGCAAAGTTGCAGGATTGGCTAGAATTGATTTAGTTCATCATGTGCACAAACCAATGTCACAAGCACATCCGAGTGGGCAGTTTTCTAGGCATGCCCCTGTCGTGCATCCCAAAGTGCTGAAACATCGAGTCATGCCCTACCGACGCAATGTAGAATTTTATTTTTTTTGGGCAAGGTGGCAATACCACTTGATATATTTCATTAATAATATATAATTTTTACAATATATTTAAAAACTAATTCAAACTGAGCCCCCAGAGAAAAGAAGCAACAAGAAAAACTTCGGTCATTGCTCGTCAACATGACTATAAAAGAGAAGTCGTGAACAATCCTCTAGCTGGAGCTAGTTTGAAAATGGAGATCAACAAAGGAGCACGCAGACTCATTTACAAATAGGAGCATGCAAGCTCATTTTACAGAATAGGAGCATACAAGCTTATTAAAAAAAAAAGGACATGAAAAAGAAATAACATAGGCTGCCCAGTGAATGAAGAAGAGAGCTCCAAAAAGCAAGAGGACTAAACCAGTATCGAATGATAGATCCATCTTTATGGGATATCTTGAAGGCCTTGCAACAAAGAACTCCTGCAACCAAAATTGACATGCCCCTGCACCAAATACACTTGCAACCAATATATACTACATAACGCAAATAATTTACACGAAACACAAAGGTCCAAAACATGACTGACACCAACAACATGAGATCTGCAGTCCGCCATTAACGACGCAATGTAGAAGTTGCTTCACAACTTTTTTGATAATTTTTTTGACAACAATGACATTTTTTGCTCAAATTGTATCTAGTCTCAATCTATGACCCCTATGACCCGATAATGACTCAAATAATTCTCCATGATTGACCAGGGACACATCACATATACTCAAAACATAGTCACAAAACATTGACACACAAAATAGTCACAAAATATTGTCACATATTATTCAAAATTTTGCCTCTAAATATGATCAAATCAACTCTTGGCTATTTGATTATACAAAAACATGTCTTATAAATCATCTCATGGGCTTTTATACAAAATTTGGCATTACAATATGTGTGATTCAACTCATCACCATTTTAATAAACAAATCATCTGATGGGCTTTTATACAAAATTTGGCATTACAATATGTGCGATTTAGATCGTCGCCATTTTAATATTCAAAATTCGGCATGTACATGTGTACAAATCAGCTCATTGTCATTTAAATATACAAAATGATGCCCCTAAACATGTAAAAAATCAGCTCATGGGCATTTATATATACAAAAAATGAATATAGAACAATTCGCGATGATTTATACAAAATTCTCAAAATCATTCTACTCTGAACCGTAGAATCAATCAAGTGAGCCTTCGAGATCGACTCTAACCCATATTGTGTCAAGTATTGCCTTGTGGTTAGATTCACAAAATTTCCATAAAATCTTGTTATGAGGTCTACCACGATACTTCATCAAATGATATTTGTTGCAACAACAAGGTTAGAGAAATGAAGAATATGTATGTGTGTTTCAAAGTCCTCGAACAACCAAACATCAAAATTCTCGATAGGGTATCTCCGAAGCCATGTTCCTGTCATGACAACAGACCCTATTGGGTACTCAATACCCTCTTTGTCAATGAATGTGGTTGTCAATTTTCTTTTTGGATCAACACAATGACACAAACAGTAATATGTTCCTTCTTCATTGTTCTCTTCTGCAACAACTGCATACACATGACCTGCATTTTATAAAGTGTTAATTAATACCAAAAATAAAGTATGATGTACAACAAAATGAACCAAAAAGAATACTTGCAAAAAAATTAACTCAAAAAATCACCTGAATCCACTAGGTCGGATACATGATCAAAATCCACTGATGTCTCCATCTGGCTCAATTGTAGTGCTTTGGGAATTTGATATGAATCAATGGGAACCAACAGTCTACAAGACCATTTGTCAACCCACTCTTGTGATTCACATTCTTCCCACAAACAATACATGCATGAAGAGAAAAAACATACTATCTGTCTCGTATAAATTACCAGTGAACTTGAATTTGAACTCATAAATGAGTGCATGTCACTCGATCCTGCAACTATACAACAATCTAGATAGTTTTCAATGTTAGATTCAGTGGTCAACCAAAAATATCTATGAACCATTGATGTACCTCGATTACTTGGACCCATCATAGACTTACACCATCGCACAATTGTTTCTACATCTATCAACTCAACACCACCTTCGTACTTCAATTCTTCTCTAGCTAGGGCTCTTTTCACACATGCTCCCGCACCATCGTGCTCTCCCTTACCATGTCCAGCCTCAATGAAATTCAAAAAATGTTGTACACCGCTTGTCATATGAATCCTTGTCAACCAATAAAACATCCTTGCATTCTTGAATTGTGCGGTGCAATTATCTCACCATATTAAGTGTCAGTTGTATCGTATGTTCCTTTCCCTTAAACTATCATAGAAAACTTTAAAGCATCCCTGTACAAACTCCGATGAATGAGTAAGATCATCACTTATGTAGAAGTGATACTCTCTTACAACCTTTCTATCCTCCTCTGTGCTATCATCTGCATGCATGAATGCTATGCATACAAAAATAGAAAATGTGTCCTTACATAACTTGAATGGCTTATCTAACCATCGAGCTCTATGTGTATGTATTATGTACTCATAAACTAGTTTCTCTTGAAACATTTTCATAAATTCAGCTACACATATATCATTTTTCACTAGCTCACATCTCTTCAAATCTTTTCCATCTTTAACTCCATATGTGACTGTCTTGTATTTTTCGAAAGAAACTAGTTTCGTACCAATTTCATGTGTGCTCTCCAAATGTATGCATCTTGGTAAACGTTGCAAACCACCACATATAGCACAAGAACCTTCCAAACAAGGTATCTTATAATAAATGCAACCATCATGTCTATTACATAGCACGCTTGAAATAAATTCTCTTAGCGACTTAGGAGGTGCTTGTATATTACATTCTTGCAAAACATCGTTAGTGTGCAAAGTAGAACAAATATGACAAAAAATATCATAGTGCATGGAAAATTCAATATGCATCCTACAACAACATGTAGTGTGTACATGATTAATCTTAATATAAAAAGGTTTTGTCATTTCAAAAAATCTTTGAGGAAACTTTTGAAGGAATCTTTCAAAAAATTTAGTTTGAGTCATATCCAAATAGTGTTTGGCATGTGGCTCATGATTTTTAGACCCAATTCACCTTCTAACAACATCTCTTTGGTTGGGTGAAACTCTTGTGTTGTCATGCCAAAAAATTTCAATTAATGTTCTCAATGCATCAACAACAACCTTGTCTTTGCGTGGTAGTCTACCAGAGAATGCCCAAAGAGAATTATTGTTAGGTTCCTCTATTTTTTCCCGTATTTTTTCCCGCCTCTTTAATGCTTTACTTAATGTTGTTCTACTAGTGTTTAATGACTTACTTGTTTTTCTTATCAAACGATTTTTTTTATTTTCTTGGTCATTATGGTTGATGTTATGACACACCGAGTAGCATTAGAATATTTAGTACGTGATTTTGAACCAATAGCTTGATATGCATCAAATAGATTTCTCACAATAGTTCTTTCAGTGTTACTTTCAGATGATCTTAGGCCTAGAATTTTCATTGTCTCTCTAAAATTCAATTTTTTAATCATTTGAACAATTAATTGACATCTTGCGATTTGATTTAAGTTTTCAAAATAGTTTTGCCATATTATTTTAACCATCCTCCTACAAGTTCGTTCATTCATTTTATTGGGCATTGGCTTCAATATATTCTCATCAATGTCAATTAGATACTTTGGTTTCCTACAAATGATTCTAGGAGGTGTTAACATCGATGCATTATGTACATTCAATTCATCAAATAGAGAAGGTGTATGTTCATCATTTAATTGATTATTCAATGCGGTATCTTCTTCAATTGCATTAGGTTCATACGGTAAATCAAATGCCTCTTCTTCAATTGCATTAGGTGCATTATGTTCGTTAGGTAAATCGAATTGAGATGTTGAGGATGACATAACTTCTTCTCCCATTGTTCTTATGTCACATAATTTCTTCATACGTTGCCTTTGTTTTTCTTTTTCAACCTCTCGTTGTTCCATCGTTCCTTGCTTGTTCTTTCCCATGGTTGATATCGGTTGTCCTAAATAGAATCATATTACATATATATGTAAACAAAAGTTCATAAACAAACAAATAACCATAAATATGCATCTTATCGCTATTTTTTGGAATCAAACTATTAAACAATCACAATACTATTGACAAAACTAATAAGAACAACAATTTAATTATTTGAAATCATGCAAAAACAAAAAATTCACTTACTTCTATGTATAAAACAGTGATAGAAATGCAAACACAGTTCTAGTGGGGCCTTCAACGACCTCAAAAACTTCTTTTGAGGTCGTTGAGGCTCTTGGGCAACTAAAACTATGTCTATGTACCGCGTACGCGCTACATTAATAACTGCATACACGTTGTTAGTCCATAAAATGTTGGCAAGCCAAACGGTATTTTTTCCCCATTTTGTACTAATAAGTAGCGCGTACGTGCTCCTAATCCTAAAAATGTTATTGCAGGGTAGCGAATAATGGGCTCAGTACCCCGTACGTGCTTACAAGTAATAAATATCGCGTACGTGCTCCTATGCCTTAAAAAAATTATGGTAGGGTAGTGAACTAATAGGTTCAGTACCTCGTACGCGCTATTTGTAGTAGAAAAAATGTGAATGAAAAGGGAGAGAGAGAGAGAGAGAGAGAGAGAGAGAGAGAGAGAGAGAGAGAGAGAGAGAGAGGGGGGGGTAGGGGGAGGGAGAGAGGAGGGGGGGTAGAAGGGAAGGAGGGAGAGAGGGAGAGAAGAAGGAGGGGGGAGGGAGAGGAGAGGGGAGAGGGAGGGAGAGGAAGAGAGAGGGAGAGGGGGGGAGTAGGGGGAGGGAGAGAGGAGGGGGGGTAGAAGGGAAGGAGGGAGAGAGGGAGAGAAGAAGGAGGGGGGAGGGAGAGGAGAGGGGAGAGGGAGGGAGAGGAAGAGAGAGGGAGAGGGAAGGAGGGAGAGGGAGAGGAGAGGAGGGGAGGGAGAGAGAGAGAGAGAGAGAGAGAGAGAGAGAGAGAGAGAGAGAGAGAGAGAGAGAGAGAGAGAGAGAGAGAGAGAGAGAGCTGGACCTATACCAACACCAAATAGCACACCATAAGACCTATAACGATACCAAATAGTGTCATAGAATACCATGTGACCCTTTAGAACATCATATGGTGTTGTTATGGGTCATTGGTGTCCTGAGGGGTCATATGGTGTCCTAAGGGGTCACAGGACACCATATGACCTCTTAGGAAACAATATGACCTCTAATGACACCTAAGGGGTCATATGATGGGCTAATAAAATGATATGTTAAATTTAAAGTTATGAATAGAACATCATACAATAGAACATCAATAGTTTAGTTTTGATATAGCTAAGTTAGACCATTGTCAGCTTAAGAGAGACTCCAAGCGAACAAACAATGAGGCTTCGCTAAAAAGCAAGTGTAAGAGATTGAACTAACCCTAAGAGTATCACCTAAGTTGTAAAACATATGATGCTATTAAATTTGCAAGGTTATAGAACTGATCTCAATTGTGACAATAGGAATTACATAAGAAGAGAAAGAGGGAGGGAGAGAAGAAGAGAAAGAGGGATAGGGTATGGAGGAAGGGAGAAGGGGAGAGAGTGAGAGAGAGAGGGATGGGGTATGGAGGAAGGGAGAAGGGGAGAGAGGGAGAGGGAGGGGGAGAGGGAGAGGGAGAGGGGAGGGAGAGGAAGAGAGATCGAATCCATGACATAATATGACCCTTAGAACATAATATGACCCCTAACAATATCTAAGGGGTCATAGGGTGTCCTAAGAGGTCATATGACACTATATTATCCCTTAGCACACCATAGGACCTATAACAACACCAAATAGTGTCCTAAGGGGTCATAGAACACCATATGGTGTTGTTATGGGTCATTGGTGTCTCGAGGGGTCATATGGCATCCTATGACCCCTTAGGATACCATATAGTATTTTTATGTGTCATATGGTGTCTTAAGGGGTCATATGGTGTCCTAAGGGGTCACAGGACACCATATGACCTCTTAGGAAACAATACGACCTCTAATGACACCTAAGGGGTCATATGGTGGGCTAATAAAATGATATATTAAATTTAAAGTTATGAATATAACATCATACAATAGAACATTAGTAGTTTAGTTTTGATATAGCTAAGTTAGACCATTGTCAGCATAAGAGAGACTCCAAGTGAACAAACAACGAGGCTTCGCTAAAAAGCAAGTGTAAGAGCTTGACCTAACCCAACGAGTACTGCCTAAGTTCTAAAATATATGATGCTATTAAATTTGCAAGGTTATAGGACTGATCTCTATTGTGACTATAGGAATTATAGAAGAAGAGAAAGAGGGATGGGTATGGAGGAAGGGAGAAGGGGAGTGAGAGAGAGAGAGGGATGAGAGAGAAAGAGGAGGGGGGAGGGAGAGGAAGAGAGATCGAATCTCGGACACAATATGACCCCTAACAACATCTTAGGGGTCATAGGGTGTCCTAAGGGGTCATATGACACTATATTATCCCTTAGCACACCATAGGACCTATAACGACACCAAATAGTGTCCTAAGGGGTCATAGAACACCATATGGTGTTGTTATGGGTCATTGGTGTCTCGAGGGGTCATATGGCATCCTATGACCCCTTAGGACACCATATGGTGTCTTAAGGGGTCATATGGTGTCCCAAGGGGTCACAGGACACCATATGACCTCTTAGGAAACAATACAACCTCTAATGACACCTAAGGGGTCATATGGTGGGCTAATGAAATGATATATTAAATTTAAAGTTATGAATAGAACATCATACAATAAAACATTAGTAGTTTAGTTTTGATATAGCTAAGTTAGACCATTGTCAGCATAGGAGAGACTCCAAGAGAACAAACAACGAGGCTTTGCTAAAAAGCAACTGTAAGAGCTTGACCTAACCCTAACATAACTGCCTAAGTTCTAAAACATATGATGCTATTAAATTTACAAGGTTATAGGATTGATCTCGATTGTGACTATAGGAGTTATAGAGGAAGAGAAAGAGGGAGGGAGAGAAGAAGAGAAAGAGGGATGTGGTATGGAGAGAGAGAGAGAGAGAGAGAGAGAGAGAGAGAGAGAGAGAGTGAGAGAGGGTGGGAGAGAATAAGGAGGGGGGAGGGAGAGGAAGAGAGATTGAATGCAGAACACAATATGACCCTTGGAACACAATATGACCCTTAGAACACAATATGACCCATAACAACATCTAAGGGGTCATATGACACTATATTATCCCTTATCACATCATAGGACCTATAACGACACCAAATAGTGTCCTAAGGGGTCATAAAACACCATATGGTGTTGTTATGGGTCATTGGTGTCCCGAGGGGTCATATGGCATCCTATGACCCCTTAGGACATCATATGGTGTTGTTATGGGTCATATGGTGTCTTAAGGGGTCACAAGACACCATATGACCTCTTAGGAAATAATATGACCTCTAATGACACCTAAGGGGTCATATGGTGGGCTAATAAAATGATATATTAAATTTAAAGTTATGAATAGAACATCATACAATAGAACATCAGTAGTTTAGTTTTGATATAGCTAAGTTAGACCATTGTCAGCATAAGAGAGACTCCAAGTGAACAAACAATGAGGCTTTGCTAAAAGGCAAGTGTAAGAGCTTGACCTAACCCTAAGAGTACTGCCTAAGTTCTAAAACATATGATGCTATGGTGCAGGAGCACCTGAATGCTCAAATCCTAGCAGGTATAGCATTTTTGTTGCAATTTAAGCATGTGTGTTTATTTTATGTTTCTAGTAGGTTTAATAGGTTTGTTTTTGTGGTGTAATAAGGTTTGGAACTCATTTGTGTTTAAGAGTTTCCAAGATTTTTGTTTTTTTCTCAGTGGGCCAAAAACTGTCAATTTTGGGTCCAAATGAGCATTTTTGAATTTTTGATGTTGTAAAGCCTTGAAAATCATTGGAGCATGTTTATTTAGTGTTTCTAATGATTTTGAGTCATTGGTTTGAGTGCCAACTCACCGGGAGTCAAAATGCAACTTTTTGAGCAATAAAAGTTGTCAAAAAGTTGTCAAAAAGTGCAAAAAAAAGTGACTTTGGTGGTTTTGGTTAGTTCCAGCCCGTACCTGTCCATACAAGGGCTTTAATAAGTTGGCACATGTTTAAAAACCATGTTCCCATGATTGTATGCATAGTTCATGTTGGAAAAATAAGAGAAATACTTGTTTGTGCTTGTATTTTGTGAGTTTTTAACTAGTTTTCTGCACTTTTGAGAGTACAGTCTGTACCATGGCTCCATGAGTCCATACTACTCCTATTTTTGATTGATGTGATCTCCTTTGATGTTTTAGTAGTGATTGGAACAAGTTTTATTTGAAGTGTTCTTGAGAAAGGCATTGTTTTGTGGTTCCAATGGAAGATCATTCATGGTCCAACTGATTTCTTCAAAGTCTCTTCATCCATGGCTTTGAGGAAATTTGTTGGATCCTCTGTACATATTGTACCATACATCTATTTCCATTTCATAGCAATGCACAAGTGTTTGTAAGCCCATGGCAAGTGTGTGAAGTGAGCAACTTGGCTTGGGTATTCTTAATGTTGTGTGAATGGTACTTTGCTGTTCATAGCACTGTACTTTGATATGTTGAAGAAGAATTAAGTTGGCAAGAGTCTTAATTGCATTTTACCATCCTTGTCTCTCTCATGACTTGGTTGGTTGCAAGAAGCAAAGGTGTAATCAGATTGTAAAAACAGTGTGTCACTGTTTCATGGATAAAACCTCATTGCCAACCTCCCTAATGGATAGTGTGGAATGATGGATTCCTCTTTTATGCATCATGGAAATGTATTTGCAAGTGGTTTCAATGTTAAGATGAAAAGTTACACAATTTGGTTGTAAAGGACCTAAATAAGGATCCTAGAACAGTGTATTCTTTGTCACAGTCATATAATGTTGTCATACTTTGTGGCATCCTTTTGAGTGTTCAAACTTACAAAGCTCTTTGGAGAAGTTATATGCAGTTTTCTATCATGCCATTAACACCCCTTTGCAGGCCAGAGATAGAGTGAAGAAGTAATAAAAACCAAGAAAGACAGTTGTATCAGTTTAATGCAGTCAAAGTGCAGTGTAGGCAGATGAATGAACAACAGTCATAATAAAAATCTTTTCCTATTTGTTTTGTAGGTTGTTCCAACTCATGAAAAGACAATAGTTACATCTATATTTGTTAAACTTTCATTGTATTTGCTTTACCAATGTTGGAAATGTATGCAAAACCTTGAAAAGTTGCTGTGTCAGTCATCTAGACTGATTTTTCTGTGTAAATGCAACAGTATGGTATTTGTTTGACAAAATAACAGTGTGCTCAGATAAGTTTTGAATCTTTGGAGGTGTTTGGCATATGTTAAAGCAAGGTTTGAACATTTAACTTGGGTCTAGCATCATGGAGGAGACCTTCAATTTGCAAACCCTCACCAAAACTCTTAAAAACCCTTGAAAAGTGCCTATTTTGTGGGATAGTCCTCAAACAGTCCATACAGTACTTGCCATAGCAAAAATCCTTGAGTCTTCATCATCAATAGACCACATCTCCAAGGGTTTGTCATGAAGTTTAATAGATTGAGCAGGGTGAACAATTTTCATTAAAAACTAGGGCTAATTCTAGTAGCCTTTTTGGAGCAAATTTGACCATTTCATGAAATCGGTAAGGAAGGAGAAGCAATTGATTGTTTCAAACAATCAAAACTGTTAAGTTAAGACTTGAGACACCCTACTACATGCCCCACAACATTGCATTACGTCATTTGATCAAGATGACCCTTTGAACCTAGAAGTTGCCTTGAGTATTTCAACGCTCCTTGCATCCAACTTGGAAATTTTCATTCTTGAAAGGTGAAGGACAGTCATCACACGTTGCAGACCTGTCTAGATGCTCAATCAATAGATTAATATGATTGAAATCCTTAAAGGTGCAAATAAGATTAGGTAAACCATGGTTCTCCAACAGTTGCCCATTCTTGGAAGAGAGGAGATTCAGCCAGTTGGACAACCAAACTTGTTCATTTTTTGTGACACTCAAGAGGACCTCATTTCAGACTTGAATGCCTTAGCATGGAAGGTAAGGAGGAGTGATGTCCAATACAATAGGGTGCAAGTAGTGTTGAATAGAGAGGAGGAGGTAGGATAAAGGTTTAGAAGAATCCCACTCGTGCCTAGGGATTGATTTGGGAAACACATTGAGAACAAAGCCCACCAACCTCAAAAGGAGATCAACTTCTATTCTACCTCCTCATCATGCTATTAACTTTGCAAGGTTATAGGATTGATCTTGATTGTGACTATAGGAATTACACACTTGATTTCTTTCATGGGTATGTACCATTCCAAGTCGTTTGACAAGTGATGATCATCATATACTACCATTGCCATGCATACAACAAACTTTAATTTCTTTAGGTGACAGGCATAGTGTAACAACATGGGAACTCTTGCATACCCACCACTATCATTCTCCAGGAGATCATCTATGTTACTCTCCCTCTTTGTCTTCCTACTGGTTGTTTCCTTCTGAAAAACATATTGCAGGTACTCTGACTCATCATGTTTCTTTGTTGACACTATTTTCCACATCTGCTCTGCTCATTAAAAACACATTCGAGAAGAATATTACTCCAGGTTTCCTTGTTTGTCACGGTAATGCACTTGCGGTTCAATTTCAAACCCTATTCCTCCTATTCAGTATACACACACAAATCCACCATTCAATTTTCTCAGGAGAGCATACATGATAAAAATCAAAGAGGAAGTTGTAGACAAGAAATGAATTCACTTACTTCTATAGAAGTGCAGACACAGTTGCAATGGGGTATGGAGGGAGGGAGGGGGAGAAGAAGAGAAAGAGGGATGGGGTATGGAGGAAGGGAGAAGGGGAGAGAGCGAGAGAGAGAGGGATGGGGTATGGAGGAAGGGATAAGGGGAGAGAGGGAGGGATGGGGTATGGAGGAAGGAGAGAAGGGGAGAGAGGGAGGGATGGGGTATGGAGGAAGGGAGAGAGAGAGAGAGAGAGAGAGAGAGAGAGAGAGAGAGAGAGAGAGAGAGAGTTGCACCTTGTATGCGTTTGAGAGGGGGAGACAATACACTTATATGTGTATATATATACTTAATATACATACATACATACATACATACATACATACATATATATATATATATATATACACACACACACACACACAATAGCACGTACGTGCTGTTTATAGTAATAAGAGCGCGTACGTGTTGTTTATAGTAAAATGAGTGCGTATGCGCTTCTTACACCATAAGTACCTCGTACGCGCTTTTTAAACCATAAGTACCCCGTACACGCTTTTGACTGTTTAGGCTTGGAAATAGGTCTGGATGACAAAGCTACGGTTTAGAAGTTTGATTTCCCTCCATTTCTCTCATTTTTGATGTGTTTTATTTTATCAACTTGGTTTATCGACTTTGTCATCACCAGGTTTACACTTCATCAAGTGGGTATTTCTAAAATTACCACCATATTTTCATCCATATTTTGAGCTTTCTAACCATATAATTTTTTTTCAATTTGAACAACAATAACATATTATTATTGAATTTCTTTTACTAGTGAGTTCTCACAAACATAGGTGCACCATTTTTTTAATAACTTTTGATATACTTATCCAAATTTAAAAAACTTTATATATTATTGTAGTGCGATTAATTCTTTACAATTAAAAAAAATAAAATTGTATTTTCGATTTGTTTAGTGCAACTTATACTTCGCACACGAACATATACATAATTTTCAGGATGTGCTTGATTGGAAAAATCATAAAAAAAAAATACTCAACACAAACTTACAAAAAAAACCACATCTTCTAGTGCTCACTCTTAACTATCTTCTAGTGCTCACTCTTAACTATCTTTTTGCCAAAGGATTTGTCAAAACACTAAATCTAACTATGACTTTTTTTGATGCGCACATCAGACACTATGTTATGTTTTTTAGAAAAAATCAAGGTCTGTTATTCGTGCGCGAAGGATTTGACCCCCTTAATCTTATCCAATTTTGAAAAAGTTTAGTAGTTTGGAAACTAGATTCAGAGTACTACAATATTTGTTCTTTGATTATCTTCATATCTTGAGTGGATGACTTTCAAATTTTGCCTCCAAGTTCAGGTTCACCTGATTTAAAAAAAAAAAGTGTCCACTTATATCCCCCCTTTTGACCATCATCTTTGTGCACTTACCCTAATGATAGATGATATGATGTAAAACACCTATAATAGAAATGCAAAAACTAGGAATGCAAGGGATCCTTATTGCTCCAAAACGAGGGGTATTTATAAGAATTCCAAAGCCAAAGTTGAGGTGGCAAGAATCAACGATCCAGATTTGATCTGAAGATATCAAGGGTCAAGATTGAGGAAGTTGGGGAAGAGGTTGGAGGAAGGGACACTTGTCATCTCTGTGGTGACAAGTGTCAAGGAGCCTCGCTCATGAGAGGGCAAGTGTCCAAGGCAAGAGACGTGGAAAAAGTCCCATGTGTCTTAAGGGGAGAATATCCAACCCATAAGAGGTTAGGATTAGTTAGACCCTAGGATTAGATAGAATGGGTTAGGTCAGGGGATTGTTAGGTTAGGTGGTTAAAAGTTAGGAGCCATGTGCTCAATTTGAATTTAGAATTTCAAATATTTGAAAAAGATAATTAATCTCAACAAATCATGATTTGATTTGTTTTAACTAGTTATGAGATCAGAAGAATGAATTTAAATGAACGAGAGGAATAATTAATTTAGATTAATTAATCAAAAGGGGATAAGAAATGAACTATATAAATAAATCATGTAGATTTATTTACTAGTAGATGAATAAGGAAATTAATCAAATTTGCTTGTGAATTCGATTAATTGGGAAGGGGGATTAATTAAATAACGACGTTTTTAATTAATTATCTTCAGACCATTTTTAGGTGTATGCAGTGACATATGTCTCACTCGGCCTGTAGCTTGTTTTTCTCCCTTATTGTATAAAGAAATTTGGGAGGAGGCAGGGCTTCCATGTACAGTAAAAGGTCAGGAGTAAGCTAGAGTCCTGTTTTTAGTCTGTAGTCATTTTGCCATTTCAAATAGTGTATAACCAGAATGCATGCAATTCTTAATGTTTTGATTATATTTGTCTCCAACATGTAATTTCATTGTTTTATGAAATAGATGATTAAGGATCCTCTGTTTTGTCCCTACAAGCTCAGGTGTTTATCTTGTTTTTTTGTTTCTCTACAAAGAGATTAA
Source organism: Cryptomeria japonica (assembly GCF_030272615.1). Taxonomy (NCBI): domain Eukaryota; kingdom Viridiplantae; phylum Streptophyta; class Pinopsida; order Cupressales; family Cupressaceae; genus Cryptomeria; species Cryptomeria japonica. Next base: position 251,625,773 of record NC_081406.1, read on the forward strand.
AACGTTTTTAATAAGATAATGAAATGGTGTTGTGCATGTAGGATATGTAAGAATGACTGCAATAGAACTATAATAGGGGGTATTGATGTAATGAATCAATATTGAGAATTCACTGGTTATAGCTTAGTCTATTTGGGTTTAATGTCTATTTGCTGCAACTTGACTTTGCTATCCTGATGAAGGCACTAGTAATGGAGTCCACACCTAGTTGTCATAATCAATTTATTCCATTAGAGTCTCTTTTATTTCCTATTTTTATTTCTTGTTTGTAGGAGTAGGTTTAGTATAAAAAAGCATCCCAAGTGTTGAGTGATAGTTGAAAAGCCATGATTGTAGCCAAAATTGAGTTTCAAACACTTTCCTTAGCACATTCACATTGAGACATCTGCTGTATTTTGTAATATCATGAGTGTTGAAGGTCATAGATAGTTTAGGCATTACTGAGGTATACCCACCTTGGTCTCACAGAGCTAGAAGTGCAGGAGATTTCAGTCTTGTGGTTGAGTCTCGTTCATTGGCCAAATCTAGCTTTGAACCCATTGATGAGAAACTGGCTAAATCTTTAGGGTTTGTGGACTTGTTGATTTGGGAACTAATAGGTACCCAAAGGACTTGAACAATTCAGAACAAGCAGGAAAGGAAGAAGTGGGAGATGGCCCAAATGGTGAGGACTTGGGTGCATTGAATGCACATTTGCTTGGAAAATGGGAGAAAACAAGTGGAAGTAACATGAAGAGACACAACATTTATGGCAGTGTAAGGAAGACTGTGGGGTGGCAATTGAGAGTAAATGCATATAAGTAGGAGATGTGGGTGGCAAAGTTGGAAAGTGCAATGCAGACATGTTCACTGGTTTAGATGGAATGCCAGGGTGGTAGCTGGGGTGGGCTTGATTAGGTCGGTGGACTAGATTGGATAAAATTGGACATTGTGGACCCTGCGCACGAAATGACGTTGCAAATAGACATGTTGACAGGAAAGACTGATATGTCCGAATTATCGACATGGTGGGCCAGCTTGATGATCAAAGAAATAATCTTGACAGTCCACGTGAACGTGCAAAGTTAGGGGTCGCATGTATTGCCTCCCCTCCCCTACCCTTCATTTAAAAAAAAATAAAAAATAAAAAAAAAAGCAAAGAAAAGAAAAGAAAAAGAAAGAAAGACAATAAAAAAGAGGCATGCGTATGCAAAATTCACAATTACACACATATAAAGGAATCAATACCCGTACATCATAAAGTTGTTTGTCGTTGACGAGGGAATCGTATCCAGACTGCGTATCCTGCCATTCAATTCAAAATGTGGAGGAAGTCGGCGTCTTTCGTGATGGAGAATGTCTTAGAACAACGGAAAGACATTCGGAAAGCAGCAGGTATGGAGGGAGAGATGAACAAGTATTATGAGACCCGGGCAGGGCACCACTCCGCCGTCACTTCGGATTGGCTGGCGCAGGCACAGGCGGCGCTTCCACGCGGCAATTCAGAGGAACTCGACAAGGCACCTATCGACGAAACTGCCAAATCCTTTGACGTCATTGCTGAATTCAATCACTGGAGAAAGAAGCCTCATTTGGCGGAGGCGGTGGCTGCCATCATGGCCTTGGCTGCTGTCATCAAGCGCAGCCAGGCCTCAACCATGATGGAGCTCGAAATCGAGCTCAAGAACGCCTCCGACACTCTTAAAGTAAGTTGCCCCATTTCTATTTCTCGCAATTTAATGTGATATTTTAAAAGAGTTTCCTTCAATTCTGCTAAAATAGAGGTGTCGGAAAAATCACCACATTTATGGAGTTAATCTGGATGAATTTTGACGGTAAACTGTGATCTGTTAAGACGATTTATTGTATTTGGTTTGCTTTCTTTCCTTCATCTTGTATTCGGAACGATTTTATTAATCCTTTCATATTCTTTGGAATTCATCTAAAACCCTAAAGTTAAGCATGCGCTAAAAGTGATCCATCCACTCCCCACGAGTCTCTCGCCGTATTTTGATAGGCTATGTTTTCATCCAATCGGTTTACTTTTGACAAAATTTCAAAGCAGTATTCACTATATAGGAAATATGCTATTTTTTAAGCCTAAGTGGTTTACTTTTGACAAAATTTCAAAAGCACTATTCACCAAAAAGGAAAATAATTAACAGGTTAGGTGCTAGTAAGTAAGTTGCTTCTTCCTTTTTGCTCATGTTTAACTCTATCGATCCGTAAAACCTAGCAATTACCAACTATTGATTTCTATCTGTCAACTTCATAAAACACCTTCAGCACTTTGATTTACTATGTAGAGTGGCTAAAATATCAGTATAGCATTTTTAAATCTTCTGTATCAACATAAGGAGAAAATAAACACAATTTGACAGTGCAAACAAACCATCAAAGGGACTGAGACACATGGATTAACCCGGATAAATCATCAAAAGGGAAGAGAACTCCTGAAGATTGAGCTCGTGATCTTCATGTGACTTCTTCCAATCTAATGCATCATAAAAGCGATCTTGTGGTTAGATCTATTCTTGTAATATATGCTTGATGATTTCTAATTAAAGAGATCTATTGTATGAATTATGATTGTAAATGATTCCTAACTTGTTTGCAGGGTCTCAACCCTACTTTGTTTCAATTAAAAATTGTAATCTAGGGCAAAATTTAGGTATTCATAATTTGGGGACATTACATGGATCCCATTAAAGAGATTGTACAAACTTGAGCCCCCCAAACTTATTGACAAGTACCAAAAGTTGTTAGAAGATTTCAAAGCTAGTGTTCCCCTTGATGAGTACTTGGAGGCACTTGGGAACAATTATTTCGACAAAAGGGTTGTATATGAATACATAAAAAAATGGCCAAGAAGGAGATCAAGGAGCAAGATCCAAGAGAATCAAATCACAAGAAGCTGCTAAAACCAAAGAAGAAGAAGAGCCAATATTGTGTGTTGAAGACGTGTCAATAATTGCAAATGATGTCCAAGAAACATCCATCCAATTTTTAGGTATGTAAGTAATTGGTCCATTGTAAAAATGATTTGCAAGGTATGGAAATGATTGGACCACGTGAGGATGTTGTGCAAGATATTAATTATGCTGTTGTGAGGAATGATTTGTCCAAGATTGACCCCGATTAGAAGGAATTGCAAATTTATGAAGAAAACTCCATGATGATACATATCAATTATATGGAAGTTGAATAGGGGACATTTGAACTTTTTCGTTCCAAGATCAATGGGCTTGCTGATAGGTTAGTGTGCAGCCATGTGAAGGAGACTTTTGATTTGCCTCTTGGAGAGATCAACAAGGACATTGCATAACAATGGATGTGCTCAACATGTTGTTATTCCATAACGCTTGAAGTTAAAATGGATATAGTCACCCTGGGGAGCATGATGCTAATTGAAGTGAAAGATATAACCTACAGTTAAGGACACCCAAATCCCTTTACTCAAATACAAAATTGGCATTGCACAAAGGAGTGAGATCTTGGTATTCACAACACTCCCATAATTCATCATGACAGAAGATGCAACATTTTTCTATCATTTTGGATGTCAACAATGGTAATCAAAATTTTGTACTCATTACCAAGGATCTGTCATGTCTTGCCCAAAGTTAGGCTTTATAAATACAAATCGCAACACTTAAAACATGAGCAACTAAAAATAATGAAAGCCAACCAAGATTAAAACATTGATTAGGGTTGACTAGGGGAATAAATAAATAATAGTACTGGCAATAATAAATTAAATGATCGACTCAAGGCATTGATGATAGAGGCTGACTCCCTTGACATGGTCATCCACCTTTGCAAGATTTAATATAAGATAAAATCTAGCTTACCCTAAGTAGTTTGGTGCCCAAGTTAATCGCATATATAAAGGGCAGCATTTGCAACGAAAAAGGGGATTAGTTTTAGGAGCAGTAATTAATTTGAAGGCAGCGATGGTATCTAAATCTGCATCATAAGTATACACAGCAATCGATTTGAAAGTTAACACGTGGCAAAGAGATTAAGGACATATGTTTACATTAGTATTTGTTATTAACAACTATTGAGGAGGTGTGATCACAGCAACAGTTATTAAAAGACAAAGGATAAACCGTCAAGGATCGCCACCTTTGCAAAGAGATATCCATGGGAGGAGATACGCCCTTCCATCCAAGAAGGAGATATATATGTACAACATATTAACCTCCAAATCGGGTTGGGGGGGGGCGCATGGAATGAATAGCAAAAACCCTCATTAGCAGCAATCAGACCTGGTCTGAGCAGAGACATATTAATCTCTTTTGGTGTGCAGAAATAGTTTTTTAACATATTTTTATATCCCTGTCATGTGTATGCAGATATGAATGTATATATTTCTATCAGTTGTATGCAGATATGAATGTCTGAATTTAACATAAATATCTATGCATTTAATAAATGTGATTTTCCGTTTGCAATAATTGATCATGTCATGGAAAGGAAGGGAATGCAAGGAGGGGGAATGGCAAGGGATACCTCATAAGGCACGCCACCTCATGAGAATGGTTAAGGATCACATGAGGCCAAGGGGGATAAGGTCCACCCTTGGGCCTTGGGTCGAGGGTCAATTGAGGGGCACCCTATTGCAAGTCTTCTCTACGAACCCCATATTGATCAATTGTTGACATCAGCTAGAAGGGATGCTCTCTCATATTAGGAGAGAAGGACGACATGATAGAGGGAAATGACATACAAACCCCATTAGGTACACCAACTCATGAGAATGGTTAAGGACCGCATGAGGCCAAGGAGGACAAGGTCTGCCCTTGGGTCTAGGGTAGGGGATATATGGGTCACCTTATCATGCGATGAGGTAAGGGTGAATAAGATGAGGTAAGGTCTGCCCTTGGGTCTAGGGTAGGGGATATATGGGTTACCTTATCATGTCACCCAATTCTACCCTCGCTATGGTTGAACATATAATCATTTAGAATTGTTATGTGCTATAAATATGTATTTCCTTTAGCCCTAGAAATGGAAGTATTCTATGAATTATATCTACGTCATTATCTAACTTGGTTGTAGGTTTCCAAGGCAGACTTACCTCATCTTATTCACAAGTAAAGGTTATACCCTTAACTGTATTATGTTTCTTGTTTGTGAATTTAGGGCAAATTACAAGGTAATCCAGAAAAGGGACATTACAAGTGGTATCAGAGCATGATCCTACCAGCTTGTAGGGTAAAGATAAATCAATGGATGCATTCTAATCAATGAGGAGTCTAACAATACATGTAATTGCGTGTATGCTCTGTGTTTGCATATATCCATGAGTGTATGCTTTGTGTTTGGCATGTCTACTATGTGAATATCTATGATTACTGTAAACATATTCCTATTGTCATGAGATTTCTATTTTTTGGGTGATATAATAACTAGGGCGAACCAGAGGATATGAATTTATTCAGAAAATAACATTGCATTTGAGGTCATAGATGTGTGCCATGCTTCTTATCCTCATATATATGTTCTTGCTTTAATGATAAAAGATATCTATGATATTATGCAAACATTGGGACAACCGAATTGACGCTAATTATATCACAAGAGGGATCTAAAAGATTACAAATCTTCAAGGGTAAGTTAAGGATCCCCGTGTGGAGAAAACTCTGGATAAAATTTACATTGCTTGAGGACAAGCAATTTTCGGAAGGGCTGACTGTCATGTCCCGCCAAAAGGTAGGGCTTCATAAATACAAATCACAGCACTTAAAACATGAGCAAGTAAAAAAAAATGAAAGCTGACCTAGGTTAAAATATTGATCAGGGCCAGCTAGGGGAATAAATAAATAATAATACTAGCAATAATTGATTAAATGAAGGCCAACCCAAGGTAATAATGATAGAGACCGACTCCCTTGGCATGGTCATCCACCTCTGCAAGGTTTAATACAAGATAAAATCTAGCCAACCTTAAGTATTTTGTTACCCAAGTTAATCACATATATAAAGGGCAGCATTTGTAAAGAAAAAGGGGATCAGTTTTAGCAGTAATTAATTTAATGGCAGCAATGGTATTTGAATCTGCATCATAAGTATACTCAGCAATCCATTTGCAAGTTAACATGCAGCAAATAGATCAAAGATATATGTTTACATTAATATTTGTTATTAACAACTATTGAGGACGTGTGATCACAGCAGCAATTATTAAAAGACAGAGAATAAACCATCAAGGGTCGCCGCCTTTACAAAGAGATACCCGTGGGAAGAGACATGCTCTTCCATCCAAGAAGGATATATATATATTGACCTATAAATGAGGGGGGGACATGGAATGAAGAGCAAAATCCCTCATTAACACCGATCAGACCTGATCTGATTAGAGACATATTACTTGTGGTCTGCAGAAATAGTTATTTAACATATTTATATATCCTATCATGTGTATGCAGATATGAATGTATATATTTCTATCAGTTGTATGCATATATGAATTTTTGAATTTAACATAATTATCTGTGCATTTAATAATGTGAATTTTTGTTTGCAATAATTGATCATGTTGTGGGAAAGGCATGGAATGCAAGAAGGGGCAACGGCAAGGTAAACCTCACTAGGTACACCACCTCATGAGAACTGTTAAGGACTGCATGAGGCCAAGGGGGATAAGGTCCGCCCTTGGTCCTAGGGTTGAGGATCAGCTTAGTGGCACCCTATTGCATGCCTTCTCTATGAATCCCATATTAATTAATTGTTGACATGAGCTAGAAGAGATCCTCAATCATAACAATAGAGAAGAATGACATGATAGAGGGAAATGGCATACAACCCCCACTAGGTACACCATTTCATGAGAATGGTTAAGGACCAAATAAGGCCAAGAAGGATAAGGTCTGCACTTGGGCCTAGGGTAGGGGATCTATAAGGCACCTTATCATCTCACTTGATTCTACTCTCATTATGGTTGAACCCCAATATAATCATTTAGAATTATTATGTGCTCTAAATATGTAATTTCCTTTAGCCCTAAAATGGAAGTATTCTATGAATTATATCTACATCATTATCTAACCTGGTTGCAGGTTTCCAAGGCATGCTTATCTCATCTTATTCATGAGTAAAGGTTATACCCCTAACTATATTATGTTCCTTGTCATTGTGAATTTAGGGCAAATTAAAAAGGCAATCCCGAAAAGGGACATTACAGGATATATGTTGAAAACAAAATAAGAGGACTCAGTGATATTTCTGGAAACTCTATTTGGATTAGTTAGAGCATGTGTGAACATCAAAAGTGGACTGAAAAAATACAAAATAATTTAAAAAAGGACATTGCATTTTGTCATGCCCCGATCATGAGTTGGTCGTCCCAACATCTCTAATGGTGTTTTTTTTTGGTCAATAATAATGATAATTTTATTAATAACTCGGGTTTTTGAAATGGCCCAAACCAGGTGGGGCTCTCCAATGATTTCAAATTTTGAGCCCCCACATCATCCAAACCCTTAATAACCCGACAATGCTGCTCAGTCTGAAACCCATCAATCAACCCTATGACATCACACCCCTGAGAGCTAGAACCACCCTCCACCTTTTGTGCAACCCCACTAACAACCTGATTGGAGCTACAATCCAAATGAGCACCACCTTTTGCTGCACCATCCGAGCCACAAGCCATACTTTGCTCAGCATTTGTTGATTATGGAACCTTTTCAATGGTATCTTTAATCAGACCCTCTAATTCCTAGGGGGTTTTCAGAATCATCTCCTCCTTATCCACCATGTAAAGCTGGGGGGTTACCTCTTTCCACCATGATGCTGGTCGCTTCACCCTATGATTAGCACATGAATCAGCATTATCTCCAGTCTTAAAGCATTGTCTACACCTAAAAGGAATCCCTTCATAATTCACATATTGAAGTCAACTACCTTTTGAAGTAGAAATAAAAATCTTCGAAGAGAGATCCTTGGAAGTATCCACCTCAACCAAAACACGAGCAAAAGTAGTATGCGACAAATTGAGAGAGCCTTCATCAGTCATTAAAAACTTACCTAAGGAGTTTTGAACAACTTCACTACAAGAGTCAAACCAAAACTGCAATGGAAGGTTTGGAAGCCTAATCCACAGAGGGGTGCGATCAAAGGATTCCGACTCAAGGTTAAAAGCCAGATGCCAAGCTATCAACATCAACGGATGACTGTCCTCCCAACACCATTGACAACCACCAAAGATTTTGTTCCTATCCTCCACATTTTGAAAAACCACAACGAAGAACCCTCGAGCATGTGGGTAAATCTGCACACAATCATCCACAATGGGTTCCCAGTGATTTGAAATCCATTTATGGAGGTCACCAAGACTTGGCCAAAGTCATCTAAAGCGCCCAATAAGCCCTATCCAGCAAAAACCTTTTCATTATGCTCAATCTCCTTCTCAATCTCCTCTGTCAAATTGACAATAGCCGGCTTGGCTGTAGAAACCATATCTGTAGCAGAGGGGTCCCTATTTGCCATTCCACGAGACAATGACTCACAATGTGGCATCAAATGCAAATCCCTCTGATCCGAACCACCCCTTTTCCTCCCACTTGTTGACTGTCATTCTCTGCAAGGGGTCGAAGCCCCAATCCACGTTGGATGGACACACCACCATCATTTGCACCAAAACCCTTTCAGTTTCAAAAAGACCCAAATCCACCATCCCAATACCGTTTCGGTGCATCAACATTCCAAAATCTGTCATTACCCCCCTTCACTGCGGAAGCTCAGTTGGTAGCACCTCGTCCTGGGAGATTTTCAGCATAAAAATGTCCTCCTGTAGAAACCCTAGTTTACGAAGCCAAATAGAGCAACATCGTAGCAAAAGAATTATCTCTAATGGTGTTTTTTAAACACCAATCCATAAAAAACATTAAATAAATAATAATAAATAAAATATTTAATAATTACATTTCGATTTTTAAGTTTTTGTTGGCGCCTGGGCCAACTTCTATTTTTTTCCTCAATGCCGACTTGTGATTCCTACTAGCATAGATAGGTTTTAATATAGTGTCTGGTTGCTTGAGGAGACATGCTTTGTTTTGATTACGATTTGCAGTTTCAAGCTCAAGTGCTTCTAAGATGAAACCCTAGAGGGCTTGAGTTGGGTAAAAGGTGAATGGTGGAAATCAAGGATTCCAAGAACACATCAGTACTTCTTCCTATTCATGGGCATAATTACATTTTCTTTGTTGTGTCTAGGGGCACTAGCAAAGCAGGGTTGATTTTAGGAGATGTGCCATAAGGAATGAATTAAAGATTTGCATGCCACTAATTGTTAAACTTTGCCTTGAAGGGATCACGTTTTATTTGGTGCAGGAAGACAAGTATTTGAACAACATGTGACATGTTTGAATCGAAGATCTGAGCAAATTTCAAAAACATTACTGTGAACATAGTATCATTGAGATTTTGTACGTTTATCAATAAAAATTATAAATAGTCCGAATTTCAATATTGTTCTTGCAAAATTGTATTAAACATTATTCTACTAAAGAATGCTTTGTACATTCGATAACTATAGCGAGCAGGTGCAAAAATCATTATATTTGTAATTGGATTGAATTGGGTGAATATCTTGTTGCTATTAGTTTTTCTTTGTAATTTGTGTGTGAAATTTTGGAAAGTATTTGGTGGGATTTCAGTGGTATTAAAACTTGGCATCATGTCAACATGTGTATTTGATTCATGAGTTATCATCAAACAAAAGAAGAAAGAAGTTGCCATGGGTGACAGAGAGGAAGACAACTCTCAAGAATTCATTAAAGAAGGCAAAGAGTTTCATACCAACATGAGGGATACCATAGTTGAAATGGTTTAGTAAGTAGAATAGCAATTAGAGTAGATTAAGAGAAGGAAGAATTGTTGGTATGACTTGTAAATGAGATACTCTTTTCATTGAAGTTATGGTGAAATTTGTTATTTCAATAAGCCTCATGGTTCTATTTCTCAATTTATTTTCATGTTGATTAGATCGAATGGAAGAAGTTGTTGAATGTATTTATGTGGAATCCCCCTAATCCATACCACTAGCCTCTTGCTGCTTGTAAGTGTGCCTTGTGTGGTCAATTGGAGTAACATGAGCCTAACCTCAAATCGTCCTACACATTGTTTATGCATTAACTTGAATGGTAATCAATGTTTGGCAGTATTGGTTCGAACATCTTTGAAACGTCCTTAGAAGATTGCATTGAGCTCGTGTCGAATTGTTCAAGTTGATGGTGAGACCTAGCTTGGTAGGATTCCACTTAGTCATTCATCTATCTTCTTGTATTCTAGGACCTAGTATAGGCTCTTTCAAACCCTACATCTTTTGCCCTTTTTTATCTTCCAATTAAGTATATAGGACCTAAGTTCCAACAAATCAAGCATTCAGGCATTCGAATGTAAGTCCCCTTGTGATTCCAGCATAATCACATCAACCAACAAAACTTATCCAGACGTAGTGACCCTACATTCATGAACCTTGGAGTCGCCTCGAATGATCCTTAAGCAAATCTTCAGCATCCGAGAGATTTTGTTCAAGAGAGGATAAGATACTTATGGTATTTTATTTTGTGTTCGCATGTGCGTAAAAAACACATCAACACTACCCAATAGGGAGATTAGATGACAAGACTTAATGATGAATACAATGCCTTCAATGCTGCCATACAAAGAGATATGTCCTTTATAGAATACTATGAGATGAAGATAAGGAACGGGCATAGGAGGAGAAGGTATGAAGAGCAAAAGGACATTCAACATCTTCTGGGAAAAATCACTATTCCTACTTTCGATGTATCTGATAGCTCTTTTGCAAGAGCAATGGTTTTAGAATTAGACACATACTTCTCCTTGAAACCAATATTTGAAGAAGAGGCCATCAAGTTTGCCATCTTACATCTTGAAGGAGTAGCTCACGAATGGTTGTATTATGGCATGATAACCTAAGGGCATGACTCAATCACCACCTTAGAAGACTTCAATCAAAGATTGATAGAAAGGTTTGTTAGATGGGATCCAAAAATTCATTTCAGAGAGTTAGCATAGCTGAAGCAAGAGGGTAAAGTGGAAGACTATGTACCAGAATTTTAGAGGCTTGCGATGATGGTTCAAAATGTGACGGAAAGGAGACTCATAGTCCTTTTTGTAGGAGGCCTAGCTGAACTCAAAGATTTATTAAGGGCGTTTGATTCAAGTTAATTGCAAGAAGCATCAAGAGAGCCTTAAATTTAGAGGATTTTGTGACTAAGGACAGATTCTATTCCAAGAAAGCACCTATTTTGCCAAAGAGACCTTTTCAAAAGAGCATGTCACATCCCAAGGGATTATCCCCTAAGCAAAACCAAGTAGAGATGTCTAAGAATGAACTTTAAATGAAAAAGCTATGTTTCACATGCAGGGATCCATGGCAACCAAGACACAAGTGTTTGGGGAAGGGACAAATACACTATATAGAGGTAGTTTCCAATTAGCATACAGAGGATGGCGAGCATGATTCAGAGATAGTTGTAGACGTGATTGAGCTTGAGGAGGGAGCAAAACCCATTATCACGACTCCATATTGCCATCCTAGGAGATACAAGGAGGAGATTGAAAAAACAATTAAGGAGCTACTAGATGCGGGTCACGAAAAGCCTAGTTTCAGTCCATTTGCTTCATTCGTTGTTTTGGTCAAGAAGAAAGATAGGACGATGAGGATGTGCATTGATTATAGAGCCCTCAACAAAAGGACAATTAAAAATTGCAACCCTATACCCAAGATTGATGAATTACTTGATGAGCTTCACGGTGTAGTGTATTTTTCCAAGACCAATGTGCGGTAGGGGTACCACTAGATAAAGGTTAGAGATAAGGATGCACAAAACAACTTTTAGATGTCACTATGGGCATTAGGTCATGCCTTTTGGATTGATCAATGCACTTGCCACCTTCTAGTCATGCATGAATTAGGCATTCATTCTTCAATTGAGGAAATTTGCATTGGTTTTCTTTGATGGCATTTTGGTTTATAGTAAGATTTGGGAGGTCCATTTGAAGCATCTAGATGAGGTGCTTGACATACTTGAGCAACATTCTTTTTAATCCAATGTCTCCAAAAGTGAGTATGGGCTGACTGAAATTTATATTTGGGGTTCAAGATTAGTGCCCAAGGGGTTAGCGTGGATGTATTGGCCTAGTCCAAGGAATTTGACACACAAGAGATTTTTAAAAGGGTTCTCACAACTTGCAATGCCTTTGACAAATTTGACAATGAAGGGGGCATTCTCTTGGAATCAAAAAATGTAGCAAGCTTTTGATAAACTCAAGGAGGTAATGAGTTCATGTCCTGTTTTGGCCATTCTAAATTTCTCACTTCTTTTTGTTTTAGAATGTGATGCTTTAGGTGAGGGCATTGGGGCAATTTTGATGCAAAATAGACACCCCATAGCATTCGAAAGTAGAAAATTCAAGAAGATGGAGAGGGGTTTTTCCATTTAGGACAAAGAGATGTTGGTTATCATCAGAGTTCCCAGACTCGCCGCGAGTCAGGCGAGTTCGCCGAGTTGGCGAGTCGAGCCAAGCTCGGCGAGTTTTTCTGACTCTGGACTCGGACTCGACGAGTTTTGACCATAACTCGCCGAGTCCGAGCTCCAGGATTCGGCCATGACAAATCAATGTTTTGGCTTGCAAAAAACAAAAAAAACATGAAGTTGTTTGACAACTTAGTCTCTTTGTCAGGATTCATATATGGAATATAACATTTAAGTATAAGTGGCATTTCCTTATGTCTTTTCTCTTTCTTATACTTTAAGTTATATTCCATATATATTGTTAGGATGTTTGAGAGTGGTTTCGGACCTCCATGAGTTATAATGCAAAATCTAGTTTTTGGAGGATCCTTCAAATTTCCAGACTTAGTCAAATTTTAGGCCATTTCAGGATCAGGATGACATTCCAGACTTTTAAGGTGAGTTCACTTTGATCTTGATGTAAGGGACGAGACCTAGGAGGACAGTATGCATTCAACCAAGGTTTGATTTAGCAACTTGAAGCGCGACCGTATAGTACACAAAAACCCTAGGAATGATCTAAATTACCCCTCATCACTCAACTGACCTAACCTCCTTCACTCCACCTTGAGGAGATCCACCTGACTTGATGACCTTTGAGAAACTCAATCCCTTCAATGCAAAGGCTAAGACACTAAAACGACTAACAACAAAACTAAAAGAGCTAACCCTATAGAAAGCAAAAAGTGGGGGTCTTCATTTGCAATGGGGTGATGTGTGAGTACCTCACAACATGGATCTTTCTTAAAATTTTGAAAAAAGGGGGTGAGCTGGGGACATTTTCTACCTGTCCCCACATACCAAAAAATCCCCCCATGGGGCACAAGGTTATTTTTGGCAAGGGACATGTCTCTGAGGAGCATATTTCCAAACCCTTCTGGCCTCTTAATTCCCCCTTCCATCCAACATATATATAGCCTAAAAACTAAGAGGTCCAAGAAAGACCAAGGTCAACTATAGTCCCAAGGTAAAACCTAAGTTCAACAAGTACACTATTTAATGCTACCATACACAAGCACTCCTTACAGTTTCCAAGTGAAGATGTTCATGATGTCTCATGTTGGTGCTCCCAGAATTTCAATTTGGCCAAAGAAAATACCAAACAGAAGCCCCAAACAAGTAGATACTCTACCAGCATGCCTTTCATGGCATAACAAGCTAGCACACATTATAATTGTGCTTTATTCAATAATGGGTGCATGAAAGAAGTTTTAAATCGTTAAAAATCTCTTAATTTCAAGGATTTTTTTATTTTGCCGAGTCATTGCCGAGTCGTTACCGAGTCATAGCCGAGTCACGAGTCGAGTTGGCCTTGTCAAGTCCGAGCCGAGTCCAAGTCTAGGAACTTTGGTTATCATGCATGCACTTGTCAAATTCAGACGATACTTGGTGTGTGGTAAGTATATGGTGAAGACAAACCATAATAGCTTACTTCCTTAATCAAAAAGATTTGAATGATAGACAACAAAAATGGGTAAGCAAATTACAAGCCTATGATTTTGACATTGGGTATGTAAAGGAGGAAAATAATTTAGTGGCTGATGCACTCTCTAGGAAACCTTATTTGTGCACTATAATTGATATATCTGCTGATTGGAAGACTTTCATTATGGTTGAGTACACTAAGTATTCAGTTACTAATGATATTTTGGAAGGAAAGTTACAAGATGATGGGTTCAAGGTGGTTGATGAACTCATGTTTTAAAAGGATCAAGTGTATCTTATACCAGAATCCAAGATTAGGGAAATTTTTTTGAGAGCATGTCATGGCATACCGCTTGCTGGATATCTAGGCTTCTACAAGAGATACAAGCAAGTGAGGGAATGTTTTTCATGGGAAGGTTGGCCTAGAAAAAATTTCAAAATCCAAAATTTATTTAATATCTTATTGATTAATTATGTATAGGTGCAGTGTTGATAAACACTTGTATTTATTAATTGAGAATGCCCTAGTCGACTGTCTTGGATGGGACATGATAGGCAGTCATAGTTTGAAAGGTTTTACAAAACATTGATCTTAATCATCTAGTCAAGTAGGTTTGTTTTCCACGTTCTAAAAAAAAACTAGATATGCATAGAACAATCACCTAAGCAAGGAGGTATCTACTGGCCACTTTGGCCTAAAGGAAGTTGGAAGTTTATCTTTTCTCATCTCATATAGACTCATTCCAGGGTGACTTCTTAATGAGTAGAAAATTGCAACTCAATTGGCAGAAATCGTTTTAGCCAACTTACTGCATTTGTTCCAACTAAAGTACTAATTCACGATGTTGTCACTAATTGGAATTTGTGTCATGCCTGCTCACATTCTAGCCTTGACATGTCATGTTAGGTTCACTCATATGCAATGCAATGGGCATCCTCAACAATTTTTATATAGATGTTTCTTTGCTTGGAAGTTATGTTGTTGAATTTTTTTAATTTCGTAGATTGCATATTTTCATCAAAATCCCAAAATACCATAATATTGCACTTATTTTGGTACAATGACTTAGAATGACACTAAGGGCTGACTATGAAAATTTACATCGAGCTATGGGGTGTAATTGTATCCATCAACACAAAATTGCATTTCTTTCACCATCAAACATTGCTAGGTAAATGATGCCAATAAAATCAGAAGGTAAACCAAGCTAGCATTTGAGTGTGTATAACTTTGGAAATGATTCCAAAGAGAATATTGCAAACGATCATCTTTGATCTTACATTTTGTGCTATAAATTACAACTACATCTTAACTTATCACAAATCAGAGGTTGGTGCAATTGGGGATTGAGCACCCACTTAAGGGTCGTCAATCCTCATAGCCCAAAACACTCAAACACACACACATGCAAAATGTGGAAGCTTAAATGCAAAAATACAGAAACCTTATTACTTCCTGTAGCTCATTATAGTTTGTTTATATAAAAAAGAATCCTACAATAGCATTTCCCGTCACTTGCTTCTCTCACTCACTTATCACAAGGCTTCACAAATAGCCATTTTCTCATTACAATAACCCTTTCAACTACATGTTTTACAACTTATTTTAGTACTCTGTTATACATAGGTACAATTTCTTTCTTAATTTGTTTCTCTTGCAAAATAAATTTATAGGTTGCATGGGGGTTCTTGAAAGGATCATATCAAATAGAGATGCTTGATTCACCTCCAAGTTTTGGACAACTTTATAGTTGGCCGTGGGAACACAATTAAACTTTAGCACAATAGATCGTCTAGAAATAGATGGGTAGATAGAAAGAACAAATCAGATAGTGGAAGATATTTTGCACGTGTTGTATCAATATGGATCAACGATCAAGATGTTAAGAATATCTTCCTCTCGTAGAGTTTGCCTATAATAACTTCTTTTATCCACCTTGGGAATGGTCCCATTTGAAGCACTCTTTGGAAGAAAATACCAAACGTTTTTGAGTTCGGATAATCTAGAGGATAGAATTATAATTGGTTTTGAAATGTCAAAGGATATGGAAAATCAGATTGATAGGATAAGGCAAAGGTTATAGGAGGCATTTGATAGAAAAAAGAGCTATGAGGATAGAAATAGGACATAGAGAGATTTTTTTAGTCAGGGACAACGTTTTTCTTTTAGGTATACCACATTAGAGCTATGATTAATAGAAATCGTTTTATTAATTTGGGATGCAATGACCAAAAAATCTATACCACACGTAATAATCCTCGAGTTGTACCCCAAAATTTCAATATTTTTTAGTTATTATGTATTCATTCATTTGTATGCTTATCTACTTCTATCCATACATGAGAGGCATCTATCCATACATGACATATATTCCTTTATTTATGTTGTGAGATTGCCATCTATCCAAATGGAATAGGCATCTATACATATAGGAGAGGTGCGTTGCATGTGTGGGGAAAATCATATTATTAGGGAACACCCAAGGGTGCAAGGTAAAATTAGAGCAAACCAACCTCAACGGGGACCTCCACAAAGGATTTCTGTTGTAAAAAAATGTTAAAATAGATTCCAGAATGTACCCCTAGAAACAATAGGTATACTTTCAAGGCAACCTATTTCAATAGTAGTAGACACTGTTGAGCACTATCGGAAACTGAGAGGGGGGGGGGTGAATCAGCATTCACAAAATATTATCAATTAAAGTGATTCTATCTTCATCATTCATCCATGTCAATGAGCTGAAAGTAAATAGTAGTAACAACAAAAGCAGCCACACAATAACACTAGATTTTTACATAGAAAACCCAAACTGGGAAAAACTACAGTGAGAATTAAAACCCAAACTGGGAAAAAACACGGTGAGAATTAAACTTGCAATATATAATAATAGTTTTACAGTAGACAAGGCTTCCTGCCAAAAAGAGCTTATTGCTCTGGACTTGCAGGCTGAAAAGAGACTCGCTCAGTTGAAGATCACTTCTTTAGGGCAAGATACAAAATTGATCTTATAAAGCAACATGAACAATAGATTGAACTGTATACAAAAGGCATTTGTAAGAATGCAGATAATAGTTCTTTAAATATGCTCATCTGTCTACTCTATACATCTCCGAACCTCTGCTCTTACTCACTTCGCATCTACCAATCACTTATTTCGCTCTATGTACCCATCTCTTATTCATGCACTCACACCACTTCATCTTCTTTTTTCTCCATATCTAACATAGCCAATCCACTCAATATATACCACTTGGATTAAAAAACAACTAATGCTAGGTCTGCCAAAAGAGTACGTAATGTGTTCATAGAAGTAACCCAAAAATGTATTATCCGGAAGGTAAAAAGGATGTGTATGAAGTTTGAACTCCTTCCAATCAATATCAAAAACATTTTTCACCCAACCACTTGGACCCAAAATGCATAAACTAGTGCAAAAACTTGTTCTGTACGACACAGTGTTTAATCCAAACCAAAAACAAATAAAGCAGTTCATCCAAGAGAACCCTGACATCCGTTACACCAAAATAGTAACATATAATCTCTTGAGACATATCTGAGTACAACTACTTATTCCGGTCCACGATAAGTTTCTTCAGAGCAACCAACAAAAGTACTTCCGGACCAGGTGAAGAACACTAGTCCTCTAGAAACATACTGAAACATGATTTCATATCTTCTCATCAGCACAATGTGAACTTCTAGATAATTTTGAATCATAATGTCAAGAGAACAAACATCCAAACCACCATTTGTACATCAACTGAGCCTATCCAAAAACCGGATCACCAATAACGACCATGGCAATATGAGATCGACAAAGGTTTGACATCAATGACAACAATGACATCCATATGTGTAACAAACACTTGATCATCTAAATGTTTTATTTCTCTGTAACTTGTAAAAAAATGCCATTAAAAGCTAGTCACATGGAATAATCATGGATAGTCTAGTATGGAGATAATGTAGTTAGGGAAGTCATTAATACCATTATTGTATGATGCCTTTAGTCATATGGAATCATTATGGATAGTCTAGTATGGAGATAAGGTAGTTAGAGAAGTCATTAACACCATTATTGCTTCATGCCTATAGGGTATTGAAGTCAAATTGAGGTGTCTACAGGTGTTATGTATATTACAAAATGTAATTGGTAAAACTTGAAATTGTATTTACAATGAGCAAGAATGCTCAATAAATAATGTACAAGGAATTACAAAATAGAAAATTTCTAACAAGAAACTTAGGATAAGATCGAAGATGATCTAAAAATACAATATATTACTTGATTGAGAATTAATAATTAACTTAGGAAAATATTATTTTAATACCCTCCCTTAATGCTCAATCTATCATTTACACCAAGATGCCCCCTGAATTTGATAAACTTATCTGGATTGAGCGACTTGGTGAGAATGTCGGCTGTCTAATCCTCTGTAGGAACAAACACCAACTGAACTGATCCGTCTTCAACAAGTTTTCTGATGAAGTGATAGTGAGTTTCCACGTGCTTGGTTCTTTCATGGAAGACCGGATTTTTGGCAAGTTTGAGAACTCCTTGATTATCATAGAACAAGGGAGTTAGACTTGCTTGAGATATTTGCATATCCGCAAGCATCCGACGAAGCCAAATTGCCTCACAAGCTGCTTTAACTGCTCCTCAATACTCTATTTCTGTCGAGGAGAGAGCCACTGCTGGCTGCTCTTTACTAGTCCATGTGATTGCACTAGATCCCAAACTAAACTGTGAAGACCCTTTGTCCTCTGTGCTGATAGTTTCCAGATTTTTTTGAATGCAGGTTATAGTTTTTGGTTTGTATGTGTTCTGTTTTTTTTGTGTTTTATGAGGGTTTTGACATAACATATGAAATATATATAAACAAATGCTCTATATAAGTGAAAAAATCCATTGCAATCCATTCAACTTGCCAAGGCTACAAGATATAGCAGTATAATTTTGGATTTTCAACCTTTTTAAATCTAAATATCAAAAAAGCAATTATATTGGAATGATTGGAACTTGTTGTTCTGATTCAAACTACTGCGTCAGATTGATTGCACTTCTAATGGCCGTGTTTCATTTCTCTGTGGATGCCGCTGCTTCTAAAATTATTCCAGAATTTTTAATTATCTCCTCAATCAAAATCGCCCAAGCCCTAGATGGTACCGCTGGGTAAGAAGTACGGCTGGGCTGAGAAAGTTTTAAATGGCCTGTAGCAGCTGTAAATGATGATGAATCTTCCTATTTTGAATCTGCAATAAATTCAATACTTTTTCCCTCCAAATGATGATAACTTGAAGAAATACTTTGCAATTTAAGCACAATTTGGACTCTTGATGTGAAGCCCTCCTGTAGACCAAATTCAGAAGATATTTCACTCCCTCAAATGGTCGCACAATGAAGATTATCCATTCTGCAATGGTTGCTTGCACACTGAAAACCTTGACTTTCGCTTGTAGAGAGAAATTCATGAAGACAAAATACCATAATAATGCCTTAGTTCAATTTCCCAAGCAATTTATATGTTCTCCATGAAGGGGGTCAAATTTCTCCTAAAAAGCACAATTTTAACTCATTAAACATCTTTAATGTTGGTATAATAACTTAATTTCACCCCCTTGGCCTAGGCAGCTCACTTAAATAATCAATTGGCCCCTTTTTAATGATGCAAAGGCCCTTTCTTTATGAAATATTAGTAACTTTATAATATAACATTAAATGCTTTATTATAATTAATTATTAATAAAGTATTCACTTTATTAGTAATTAAATAATCATAACTCTCCAAATAATCATTATTTCTCAATTTTATCTGCACCCGAAAGTTAACTGTTTTATCCTTTGTATGTGCAACTGCCTTACTAAAAATAGAAAAGGTCCCTCTCTATGTAATTCTGACATACTATAAATAGTAAGTAATGCATATAGAGTACTGGAGACCTCAAACGAAAGCCAAAACTGCTAACCACTGAACACTGGAGATTATACAAGCCTCAAAAGACCCCCTAACCATCCTCATTAGCCTACAAGGGTTAGAATAATAGGCTAATCATCCAAAAATCAATTTCTACTAAAATGGGGACATTATAGTCCGCCCCTCCTGAAATTGCTTGTCCCCAAGAAATCTCGTCTGCAAATAAACTCCTCCACCTGGATCCCAAGTGAAGACCCATGCAATGTCCCTATTGTCACCAAACAACTCTTGTAATATTGGCACATCAAGCTGATCTTGCTAAATTAACACATCCTCGCCATTGGGTGTCATTGGAGTAAGATTCTCGAGTGGAGGCAACTCATGACACTAATCTTGGTTGCTATCAAACTTGGCACAAGATATGAAGTCATTCAAACTGTCCATCACATGTGTCACTAAACCATGCATCTGAAATAAATCATGTACATGAGGACCAAATGTGAAGCTTTATGCACTCCTCACCATGTACACTGCTGAAAACTCCTTTGTGAGTCCTGTCTGCAATCTCGATGCAGTGCTAGGATTCCAAACACTACGATCAATGCTCACCTCAGGACTGGGGTCGTGAGAGTGATCAACATCGATCTTGATGAATGGATTATCACATGACCAAGTAGCGTCCATCTCAAATAAGGGATTGTTCACAAACTGAACAACACCTCCATGTTGATCCAAATCATACCACTCTGAACCCCTAGAGTCATGAGCAAATGAGAACCCCTCCCGAATGATCTCACGCTCTATCTTCTTGCTTTGCTCTCTATAGAGAGAGATAGAATGCAAACTCCCATCACCAATTCCCCTCAACACAAGTCCCTTTATTCATTTCAAATTTCATTTCCAATTTAGGTACATTGAGGGTAAATATTCCGATGTCTTGGAGCCGTTTCATGCCCAAGACTACATCCGCTGCACCCATATTGACCACATAAAAATCAGCTTGTAGCTCATAATCATTCAATCGTAAGGTGAGATTACCTATCCGTTTGGTGCACGTGAGGGTATATCCATCTGCAACTTTGACTCGAAATCCATTGAAATCCTCTGTCTGTAATTTGCATTTGGCCACAAACCCCTCATCAAAAAAATTACGCATTGCTCCGGAGTCAAGCAAAGCAATGCAATGCTGCCCACTAATCGTTCCTCTGAATCATAAAGTAACCTCATCTTGCTCGTCAACAAATAATGCCATGGGAGATAGATTCCCATTAGGCTTTAACTCTGTTGAAGCTTTTCCACCTTGATCATCCCCTGAAGCAGCTCGCTGATCTAAGATTTCAGCATCTGAATCCTCATAATAAACCCACATTACGCGATTTGCATTGCCCTTAGGCCTCAAAGGGCATTCATACTCTTTGCTGTAAGGCTCCTTGCACTAGAAGCATAGTTTCTTTTTTTTTAACTCCTCTCATGTCTCTTCATCCACCATGGTTGCTGATTTCTTTTTCTTATCAACAAATGGTTGAAGACTCTCCTTGTTGGTGGAAGGAACATCTTTATGTGAGCTCTTGCTTTTTGGGGCTACAAGTTCCATGCTCCTAGCCTTCCTCATGGCTTCTTGCAGTGATGAATGGTCAAAAGCTTTAACCCAACCTCTCAAAGGTTCTAGAAGACCCTCAATGAACAACACAATCAATCTCTGCTCAGAGATATTGGTGACCATGATAGATAATCACTGAAAATCTCCAATGTAGCTCTCTAAGCTCCCAACTTGCTTAAGCTGAGCAAGCTCTCTAAAGTATGATTTCGGATCCTATCAAAACGTTCAACCAACCGATCAATGAACTCCTAGTATGAAGTGACGAGGTTATGCTGTAGGGTGACCATTCCATTATGCCACCAATCATTAGCCACTCCATCAAGATGCAATGTGGCAAATTTGATTGCATCTCCCTCTGTCATAGGCCGCAAATGGAAATATGTGTCCAATTTATGTACACAATACCGAGTTGTGGCCTTCCCACTTCCATTGAACAATGGTAGGGTCAACTTGCTAGTAGCATATTTTAGATCCTTGTTCTGATTTCGTGGCCTCTTGTCTTGCCTGACTTTAGCATGTTCCCTTTTCTGAGTCACGAACCTATCAAAGTTCAAATGTTCCCTTACATCAGGAGGTAATAAGCTCCATTCATCATGCACTGTCATGACTTTCTCCACAAACCAGACATCATCATCCTCCCCTACACCTCCTTCTAGCTCGTCTCTCAAGAAAGTTGGCCTAGTAGGCCACTCAACTGTGTGTGTAGGAGTTCTACGAGCCCTGCGAGTACCAACCACACTCTTGTTATATCCTTGTTCCTAATTCTGCCTCCTAGGATTAGCCAACTGCTGTATGGCTGTTGTGAGCTGCTGCAATGTATCTGCTATAAGCTGCTGCCCATCCTGTAGTCCTCTAATGGTTACCCTCACTTCTGCAACCTCATCACGTGGTAGACTGTTCTCTTTTCTGTCACCCATGGTGTCCTACTGGTTATCAAAATTCTGATTCTTGTTTAATAATGCCCTTCTACATGTATAGTACCTTTGAGAACCAACTTCCCGTGGCTGCATACGAAGCCTTTAACCCACTAGGATAGCAGGATCAAGGCTCTGATACCATTGTGAAGGCCCTTTGTCCTTTGTGCTGATAGTTTTCAGATTTTTTTGAATTGAGGTTATGTTTTTTGTTTTTTATGTATTCTGATTTTTTGGTATTTTATGAGGGTTTTGACATAACATATGAAAGATATATAAACAAATGCTCTATATAACTATAAAAATCAATTGCAATCCATTCACCTTGCCAAGGCTACAAGATATAGTAGTATAACTTTGGATTTTCAACCTTATTAAATCTAAATATCAAAAAAGCAATTATATTGGAATGATTGGAAGTTGTTGTTCTGATTCAAATTGCCGTGTCAGATTGATTGCACTTCTAATGGCTCTGTTTGATTTCTCTATGGATGCTGCTGCCTCTGAAATTATTCCCGAATTTTTAATTATCTCCTCAAGCAAAATCGCCCAAGCCCTAGATGGTATGACTGGGCTGAGAAAGATTTAAGTGGCCTGTAGCAGCTGTAAATGATGATCAAATTGACCAAATCAATTGCAATCTTTGTCCTTCGGACTTTCTAGGAACACCGACGGTGTCTAGACTCTGTTCAGACCATGGCTTGATAATCTGACTTATGACTTTCAAAACTCAGACCATTCAAAACTGACAAAATTGGTGCCGAGAGGTCACAAGGCTCTAACAAAAACCCTAGAAAGCAGGAAACAAGGAGGGTCCCCATTTGCAATGGGGTGATGTGTGAAAAGGTCACAACAGAGCACTTGGCATCTGGAATCCATACATATGCTTTTAAAGAGCCAAAAACTTTCAGATGACTGATCTTGGGTTTGCGACCAGTCCATGCTTCCTTAGGAGTCTTCCCCTTAACAACATGAGTGGGAGATCGATTAAGAAGATAGACTGTAGTAAACATTGCTTTTGCCCAATACTTCTTAGGAACATTTCTGTGTTCCAACATAGACCTAGCCATTTCTGTAATGGTGGGGTTGCGACATTCTACAATGCCGTTTTGTTGAGGAGTGTATGGTGTGGTTAACTGACGTTTTATACCATGTGTATCATAAAAAGTGGAGAAAGCAGTAGAACAAAACTCCTCCCTCCCCATTATCAAACCTAAGAGTAATAATAGAACAACTAGACTCCTTTTCTATTAAGGCCTTAAATTTTTGAAATACAGGAAACGCATCTAATTTCTGTCTAAGAAAGTACACCCACATTTTACAACTATAATCATCAACACAAAGCAAGAAATACCTGCACCCACTAACAGAAGGAGTATCCATTGGACCACATATGTCGGCATGGACCAACTGTAGTACCTTAGAGGCTCTCCATGAGTCACCATCCTTGAATAGTGTTGTGTGCTGCTTCCCAACCTGACAAGCTTCACAAACTCGTTGATTCTAAGTTTGAATTTTAGTTAGGCCATGTACTAAATTTTCTTGAACAAGTTGAGCAAAGTAGTGAATGTTCAGGTGACCATATCGCTGATCCCATAGACTGGTGATAGAGGATGATTTAGCTGCAAAAACATGCTCAAGAGAATCACTCATATCCACAAGTCGGTAGAGACCATGATCGTCAATGCCAATAGCTACAGTAGTGCAAGATGCACGATCAACAATCGAACACTTGTGAGCATTGAATATCACATCAAGCTGAGGAGAATGCCGCATAATTTGGCTCACAAAGAGAAGGTTCAGTTCCATGCCAAGAACGTAGTATACATTGAGGAATATGAGATTACTCCCACCAGACTGTATCTGAATGTTGCCCTTGCTGACAATGGTACTCTCTTCACCTCCTCCAAAAATAACTGAATCAGTATAGGGAGAGAATTTTTTAAATCAATCACGCATGTGAGTGAAATGCCAAGATGCACCAAAATTTATATACCAAGCAAAAGACTTCACATGGTCTGTAGGTCTTTTAGTCATGAAGGCGTAAAAGGCAGACTCTCTCCGCTCTGTGTGCTTAGCAACATTGGCTTTAGGTTGAGACCCTTGCTTCCGTTTTTTGGAAGCTATCTGATTGCGACAATCCTTAATCATATGGCCATATTTGTGACAATAGTTGCATTGAACCTTCTTCTTCGAACCATCCTGAGACTGACTGGAGCCCTTCTGCTAAGATGACTGAGAGAATTGAGCTTTGCCTTTATCCTTGTGAAAGGATTTGGCTGCAAAGGCTTGTTTCTAAGGAGGACGTGTTGATGTGTTTTTTATGCACATGCGAACACATAATAAAATACCATAAGTATCTTATCCTCTCTTGAACAAAATCTCTCGGATGCTAAAGATTAGCTTAAGGTTCATCCAAGAAAGACTCCAAGGTTCCAAATGTAGGATCTCTTTGTGTGGATAAGTTTAGTTGGTTGATGTGATTATGCTGGAATCACAAGGGGACTTACTTTCGAATGCCTGAATGCTTCATTTGCTGGAACTTAGATCATCTGATGTTACAATATGGTGATGCTTTTGATCCTAACCTGGCTGGAGTTTAACAAAATGGTAAAAGATAAGGGTTTGAGAGAGAGAGTCTTTCCTAATCCTATGAATGTAGGAAGGTGAGTGAATGATCAAATGAAATCCTACTGAGCGAGGTCTCACCATCAAATTGAATAATTTGACACAAGCTCAATGCAGTCTTCTAAGGACTTTCAAGGATGTTCGAATCAATACCATCAAACATTAACCACCATTCATGTTAATGCATACATTCAATAACTTCTCGCATTCAATCTAATCAACATGAAAATAAATTGAGAAGTAGAACCATGAGGCTTGTTGAAATAACAAATTTCACCATAACTTCAATGAAAAGAGTATCGCATTTACAAGTCATACAAACAATTCTTCCCTCTCCCAATCTACTCTATTCTAGTTGCTATTCTTCTATTATTCTATTCTACTTACTATTAGCTATTAACTGTTAACCTTTACAAATGAAGAGCTTGAGCCTTTTATAGTGCTCTCAATACAGTTCAAAGACTCAAATCAATTTGAGATCAATGGCCGAGATTTTACAATGAAAACCCTAATTAGGGTTTGTTACAACAAACTAAATTCGGCCAATGAAATAATTACATTAAAAAAATGTGGACCAATAGGAATCAGGAGTAGGTGCCTCGAAGTTTGTGCTATCACTAGTGAGCTTGATTCATTGAACTTGGATGCATTGATGTGGACTTCATTGACTAGAGGAATGGTGATTGGAAAGCCATCTGGGATGCCACTTCACTCTTGCAATTTGTAGGCTTGAGTTGATTCACCATGAAGGAATATCTGTTGATACTCAACATTATCTAGCTTCAGCGATGATGACGATGATCTTTTAACTTTGATTAACTCTTCTGAAACTATTTGCTCTTGAAGTTCTTAGAATGAACTTTTGATGTCATCTTTGCATCTCTCCTTTGAAATTCCTTCTCTTGTGACTTTCTTTCATGTTGTTGATGTTGTAGATCATGTCTTTGCGCAAGTGAATTCTTCTTGTTTGATCCCCTTATTTCTCCTTTATTTCCTGCAAAACAAACAAGCAAGTATCAAATACACTAATATGTAAGCTTAATAAGATCATACAAAGAGAATTCGCCCTTAAAGGCCCCTACATGAAGTTAGCTTATCTCAAACATGAAGTTAAAATTCACTCATGTAGCTTATGTAGATCGCTCTAGTTTATTGATTCATGAAGTACTCTTATTATGAACTTCACTTCATTTTGCTGATTCATGAAGAAGCTTGACGTCTTAAACTCATGAAGTAGCAACTTCGCTCCTATCTCCTAATACATGAAGTATGAACTTTGCTCTTAGTCATGAGTGCATTGAGTAACAACTTCGCTCCTAAATGGTGAAACATGAAGTTGCTTTAATCATTTTCTCCTTCTTGTATCCAACTTCATTGACAAATTGCTTTTCTTAACAAGATCATGAATTTCGCTCTTCTCCTCTTGAAGT
The DNA here is from genome assembly GCF_030272615.1 of Cryptomeria japonica. Lineage (NCBI taxonomy): Eukaryota > Viridiplantae > Streptophyta > Pinopsida > Cupressales > Cupressaceae > Cryptomeria > Cryptomeria japonica. The sequence goes on from NC_081406.1 coordinate 251,652,219, forward strand.
TCGCTGTTTGAGAATTCGGCTTTCTACAAAAACTTGCCAACTTGCATTTGCTGATTAAAAATCTGCTAAATGTTGATAAAATTCGATCATAAAAGGAGATGATTTGTTTGTTTTGATGTTTGAATTGATTGTTCTATCTCTCCTTCATAGGCAATCAAGTGAAAGATTTCCTCTCTTAAATCCTAAGGCTGACTTGATTAATCAATAAATTTTAAATGAAAAATGCGTTAGGCTGACTTGCTCTTAAACAGATTTCACTTTATTTTGAGCGCTTTCTCTCTTAAAAACCGAAATGGTCATCTCTTTTCCTCCTTTAAATCTGTGATGTTGTCATATACTAACTCCAAGGTGATAATTCTTTCATTGGAAATCAGTATTGTTGTTTCTCATTTCATCCTCCTTTGATGCATCGCTCTTATCCTTCAACACATGAAGCTTACCATATCACTCTCATGTCTTGATACATGAAGTTGATTACATTGCTCCTAATCTTTAGTGCACGAAGTGAGTATTGCATCGCTCTCATGCTTTGAAACACGAAGTTGGTGAATTGCTCTCGTATCTTAGTGCATGAAGTAGATGAATCTCATCGCTCACTAACTCCAATGCATGAAGTATTTGTATCGCTCTCTTCTCTCAACTCACAAAGCAAAAGCATTGCTCCTCTTTCTTAACTCACGAAGCAAAAGCATCGCTCCTCTTTCTTAACTCACGAAGCAAAAGAATCGCTCCTCTTTCTTAACTCAAGCAAAACCATCGCTCCTCTTCTTCAATGCATGAAGTTAAAACCATCGCTCCTCTTTCTCTATACCTGAAGTGATTTATCTCTCACCTTCTTCCAAACATGAAGTAGTTGTATTTCGCTCTTCTCCTTTGACAACTGAAGTAGATCACCCGCCTTGATACTTGAAGTGAATTATATCACTCATATGCCTTGATACATGAAATAAAGTCATCGCTCAACCTCCTTAATTCGTGAAGTTAAGACATCACTCTTCATCTTTCAAACACGAAATGAAGTCATCGCTCTTCAACCTCAACGCACGAAGTATGTATTTCGCTCAGCTCTTGTGGTGCACGAAGTTAGCATTTTGCTTCCCTCCTCTCAAACATGAAGTGAATGATATTGCTTCTCTCACCTAACTCATGAAGTTAATGCATCGCTCCTCTTACTTAAGGCATGAAGTTGAATTCACCGCTCAACTTCCTTAATGCGTGAAGTATGTATTTCGCTCACATCCTCTTACTCATGAAGCAAGTTCATCGCTCTTATCCTTCGGAGAATGAAGTTAATAAAGTGTTGATCTCTCTTGAAACATGAAGCCAATCGTAAAGTAAACTGATCGCTGATATCTCCTCCGACGAAGTAGACTATATCACTATCTTTGGCACTTTGCCTGATACATAAAGTATATATTTCGCTCAGCTCCCTCAATGCATGAAGTAGATGATATCGCTCCTTACCTTTGAAACCTGAAGTATGTTGATCACTCACATGCCTTAATATATGAAATGAATCTCATTGTGGCATGTGTTGGGATATTAGGATCTAAAGAATGATGATGTGGCTCTTTTCCTTTTTTAAATAAGCTTTTTAATCACCACCTTAGAGTTTGGTGGGGCCCAATAATAGATGGCAAGGAGTCAAAATGCTCTAAGCTTTTAAAAAAAACTTTTTAAAATCTCCACTTCAGATTAAGTGGGGCCCAACATGTGATAAGGCAAGGACAGATGGAGAAAGGTGAGGTGTTGAGGAAAGGCCACGGGTGAAAGGGAAGAAGAGGAGGTTGGGGGAAAGGGAGACATAAGGGGAAGGATGCGGGAGATAGGGGATACGTGGGAGGTATAAGGTAGATTTAGGATGTGGGTGGTATAAGGGGAGAATTAGAAGTGCTTATGTCTTGCTGGGCAAAGGGAGTGTTGAACCTTACTTCATCTCCAAGAAAGATACTTGATTAGATCTTGAGTAACTACAAACAAAAGGTTGATAGCAAAGAGTTGACAACAACCAACTTAAGCTAAGACAACTAACTTAGAAAGCGAAAAAGTGGGGCCCCCATTTGCAATGGGGCGATGTGTGAATACCTCACAACAGGATGAAGTGGCACCGCTACCAAACTGTTGTTTCCAACGATCCTACTGCAAAAGTTTGGTGCATAACTTTGGAAACTTCAGATCAACATTTGTTGAAGTAATGTTCAGAGTTTTTATGAAGTGGTCATAGGATTTTGGCAGATTCTTCAGGGTTATGACTACCATATCCTCTTCCTCCATTTTCTGACCAATAGCTTCGAGCTGATCTCGAGTGTCCTTAATCTTCATGAGATGCTCTTGTAAGGACATGCGTTCATCCATCATGATGGAGAACAATTGGTTCTTCAAGAAGAATGCTCGGCTTTTGTTGGATGTCTCATGCAATTCCTTTAGATGCTTCTAGATTTCTAATGCTGATTTGCTTGAAGGAATCTGAGGCAATTGGTCATCTGTGGCAGAGAGCTTAAGGAGTATGACGGCTTCGCAATTGCAATCATCAAACTTGTCCTAACTTGATCCGGTTGCGGAAGGACGAGATTCTTTTCCCAAAACAAGATCATCGAGGATATGATATTCAAAAATAGTCAGCATGCGTTGCTTCTAGGTGTTATAATTTTTGCCATTAAATCTTTGACTGCCTTCTAACATTAAGTTGGTCATTGACGCCAATGTGCATGCTTCCCAAGACATGGAAAACGAGACAATCTTAAAGGGTGTAAATCTGAAATAGAGGTAGAAGAAGGTACAAACGTCGAAAAAATGAAATACTGCTGGCACAAAACCCAAGGGAAAATTTCCTGTAGACCCAAAATTTTTACGACAACCTAGAAAATTTCTCAAAAGACCCACAAGGAATATGTGATATAAATTTTAGTTCGACCAAAAAATCTAAGGGTTTTGATAAAACCCTAGTCGACTGAACCCTTTGTCACCAAAATTTGTGCAGGAATCAGAAAACAATGCATGGGTTTGTTGAATTTTTTTTGGAGTATTAAGAAATCCTAGCCACCACCAAATCAGAAAATCCCATCACCAAAATCAAACCAAAAAAAAATGACAAAAAATTGCAGAAAATTGTCGCAGAATAGAAGAGCGCGAAATCGTGGAAAGGAGTAGATCGTTTGGCGCCAAAAAAAAACACTAAAAATAAAGCGCATCACAAAAGAAGAAAAGAGCCACCGCTGGGAGAGAAATGCAGGTTGTGCGTGAGTTTGGATGTGAAAATCGTGATTTGCAGGTCACAATAACTAAAAATAGAATAGATAAAGAACCCTCCAATTTGCATCGCGTGCAGAGGACGAAAATATCACACAAAATCGTGAATTTGAGAGTCGCGTGTTGTAGAAGAGTAGAGGAAGGGGCGTTGCAGAAGCGCAAAGGAAGGGGTGTTGCAGAAAATTGCCAACAACAAGTCGCGATTTTAAAAATCACGCAGAAAGAGATTGCCGCTGAAGACAACGAATTTTAGAAAACAATCCGCCTAGAGAAAAACGTTTTTCCAGAATCTTTAAAAATTTCTTTCGAAATTTTAGTGGAAACAAACCGCCCAAAAAAAAAATAAATTCCCACTTTGATACCATATTACAAAATGTAATTGGTAAAACTTGAAATTGTATTTACAATGAGCAAGAACACTCAATAAATAATGTACAAGGAATGACAAACAAGAAACTTAGGATAAGATCAAAGACGATCTAAAAATATAATATATTACATGATTGAGCATTAATAATTAACTTGGGAAAATATTATTTTAATAATGGGTAATCTTTGCTCATAGTCTATATTAATAACTTGCCATTTGTGGTGTGGTATATCATGGGAGTGTAGCACTCTAGCCCGGTTATCATATTTTGCCTCTATGCTTTGACATTCTAAATATTTGGCTACAAAGAGTACTATATCCTTCTTCATTCCTTGCCAAAAATATAACTTTGTAGGCCTGAACATAGTTTGTTTATCCTAGGATGCCTTAAATAAGGAGCATTCGGAGCTTTAGTCAGAATTATAGTTCGAAACTCCCTAGAATCAGGAATATATATTCTATTGTAGTATTGAAGCAACCCATCCTTATCAAAAGTGTATCTTGTAACCTTCGTATCAGTTGGATTAATTTCTAAGGCCATTTTGACTTGCTTATACGAAGGATTGTGTTTTTGCTCCTCCAATACTTTTCCTTGAAAGCAGTTTCAAAGGTTGACATGATCAACAAGGATTTTCTTCTGCTTAAGGTGTCTGTCACTCTGTTTTCCTCGTCCTTAATATATTCTCTCTCAAAGTCATACTCACTTAGAAACTCCAACCATCTTCTTTGCCTTGCATTCAAATGTGGTTGTGTGAAGATATATTTTAGTACTTGATGATCAATTTTTAACTCATAGGGCTTTCTAATAAGAAATGCCTCCACTTTTGAAGAGCAAGCACAATTGTTGCTAATTCCAGATCATAATGTGCATAGTTTATTTCATGCATGTTCAACTTTCGACCCTATCATAGGTTTATATAGAACATAAGCATTCAACCCTGTCATAGGTCTACATCCTATTGATAGTGATGACTTTTATTTATCAAAATAATGGATCTATACCAGTAACAACAAGCTATGGTAGATGGTGATGACAATGGGGACTTGAAGATAATTTGATCCCCTCATGGCCAGAGGTGGTAACCTCATTTCCATTGCAATAATGTTCATGCCATAAGACATTTTATCTACTCGAGTTCGAATTTAGACAGGGTGTAGAAGGTGCATTTCTACCAGATCTCATATTTAGAAACACTACTCAGTTAATCATTATGCATAATGGAAACACAAACTTGGCATGACTCTATTAATTTTATAGATTCTGGGATTTCTACTATACATCAATCATTCCAATTATTCTTCAATGTCCAACAGTGTGCAGCAACCACCATTAAATTTAATCTGTTACATAACTTTGGCTTTGCTGCACATACCTAGGATCACTGATCAGTTGGGTATCATACAGTATATAAGAAGGAAAATACCAGTCAGTTACCACACACAACCTATTCCAAGATACCAGTCAATCTTCTTCCTTTAATCAAACAAGACAATAAAATTGCAGTAGGACAAATAGAAAATGTTGCTGTCCTTTCATTCCTGATAATTAGAAAATTTGAGAGGAAAGACTATTGGTGTTGGAAATAAGCCACACCCAGACTGACGATGGACTAGTCCAAGAGGGGCCAGTAGCTCAGTGGTAGAGCACTCCAGCAGCGTATGGAAGGTCCTAGGTTCGAGTCCTAGCTGGTCCATGTCTGGACATGGTATTAGAGCCAGGTCCAGGCTAGGAGCCCCAAGCACAGGAGAGGTGTGGCTTAAGGGGGGGTGTTGGTGCTGGAAATAAGCCACACCCAGACCGACGATGGACTGGTCCAAGAGGGGCCAGTAGCTCAGTGGTAGAGCACTCCAGCAGCGTATGGAAGGTCCTAGGTTCGAGTCCTAGCTGGTCCACGTCTCAACAAAGACAATCTAAAGATCGTGGCCCCTCCAGCCACCCACTCTCCTGTTGATATAACTTTCTCCTTTAACAGATACTCCATAATCTATCCCCCTGAAAGGATGGATAAGGCTGAGTAACGCATTAGTAAAAGAATTAGTATGATTGTGCAGACTTCTGTGAAATTCTTGATGCCAATTTGCTATACAATCTCACTTCACTGCCTTAACTTGAGTGTTTATGGCTTGACTTAAGGATTTTTAGGTGAGAAAAGTAAATAAATATTTGAACATAATTTTTTCCTGAGACTAAACAAAATGTTATCTACTATTTAAAAATTTGAACATTTTTTTTTCCCGAGAATAAACAAAACATTAGCTACTATTTATTTATTTATTTTAGCATAATGAGAGGGTTGTGACATTGTCAGTCCTTGAAGCCTAAGTCACAAGGTTCGGATTTGAGTTCGAGTTCGGCAAAATAAAATTCGGATGATGTTTGGCAAGGGTAAAAAATTGGGAAAAATATTCGACATTAAATTTGCCCTGTACAAATGTGTTAAATTTAAAAAAAAAATAATTTTTTTTTAATAGGTAAAATAAAATAATATTATAGTAAACAAAATTATTTAATTATATGATAACTTTAATTTAAATATTTGATTTTTAGTATATTTGTTAAATTTAATTTAAGTATGTAAAATTTAATATATAAATAGTTTAAAATCTAAATTGAATATTTTTTAAAATATGGCAATTTAATTTCTTAAATGTTAATATAAAAAATAACAAGTATAAAAATAAGATAAAATAAAATAAAATTTAATTATAGTGAGTGTTAATTTTTCGATAGCTATTTTTAATATAACTAAAATAATACTTGACATTTCTAATGTTAATAAACATATATTATTAAAAATCTATAATACATTATTAACTTTAATAGATGAAAAAAGATTTTAAAAAATAAAACAAATAAAATAATAGATTAATATTAAAGTTTTAAATAGCAATTAAATAAAATAATATTTGACATTGTAGACATATATTATAAAAAATTTAAAATACTCTCATAAAAAATTCATAGATGAAAAAAAAAGCTAAGAAATAAATAAATAAAGAAAACCTATGCTTGACACCATAGATGCATGATCGATTGAAGCGATTGTTGTGAACTTGTGACATCTGGGGGGTGTCATATGCTTGGTATGACGTAAGACTTAAAGCTTAGCGAATGGTGTTCTGCTCTTAGCATTCTTATAAATCATACAGAATGAATTAAAAAACACTGCAATTTTGATCAAAGCTCTTCACACTTTCGAGTTTTCCTCTACTGCAAATTTGTAGTGTTTTATATGAAAAATAAATTGAAAATCTGGAATACACTCTCTGAAAACCCTAAGAAATGTTTTTTGAAAATATATTTTTATAAAAAATATATCCAACTTTTCCTGTTTGAAGTTTGCCGAAACTTGAATTTCATGCTTTAAATTCGGCAAACACTGTAACTAAGCTTGTAGCCTTGAACTCTCAAATAAACACATCCAAAATGCAGGAATTCAAATGCAAAAACACAAAAGTTTATTGCTTCCTGTTGCTCATTATAGTTTTTGAGTTTAAAACATAATGCTCCAACACTTCTTGTAGTCTGCTTTTCTCACTCACTTATAACAAGGGATCACAAATAGCCATGTTCTCATTATGATACCCCCTTGAACTATGGGGTTAACAACTCATTTTAGCACTTTGTTATAGACAGTTACAATCCCTTTCTTCAATTTGTTTATCTTCTTGTGCTAGAGTTTCCCTTTCCCTCTCAAACAAACAAAGATGCATTCCCTGCTCTCTCCAACCAATTCCCTCACATCAGGGAATAATTATTATATCCCGTCTTTCTAATCAGTCCCTTTTTTCTCCTTGAACCCCTCTTTAGAAAATAAAGTACTATTTATATTCTCAGCGAATAGCACATTACAGATCCTCCTGCAAACTCAGGAAGAGAACAACTGCACAACCTTTTGGATGATAACTATTGTCCCCCAGGAAGGATAATCAAATCTTGCCATAAGGAATATTTGTGGTTAATGAATGGTCAGCACAAACTATGGAGTGTTCCCAACAAAGCCATACTGCCAAAGAGATGAATATGGAACAAAGCCTCCTATCAACTGAAGATCAATTGCTATGTTGAGAAATAAGTATTGGCTAGGGAAAGATAGAAGAATGTTCCCAACAAAGCCACAGTGCCAAAGAGTTGAATGATTGTAAGATTGCAAAGGAAGCTCGCCCAAATTTTTTTCACTTTTTCCAACTTTAAAGCAGCAAACAGTCAATTCTGAATACTTGATGAAGACATTAAATTATTCATTGAATGTCATGCCCTCACCGAGAACATTGCATTACAAAACAGATTGCAGCATTAATTACTGAGCACATTGCAAAACAAAATCACAGCATTAGTAAGTAAAACCTAGGCATTGAAATATAATAATCTAAGTTACCGGTTCGGGTTCGGGTTCAGATTTAAAAAAACAAAGAACATTACATTTAAATCTATTAAATGTTAATTTAGAAAATAAATAAAATTAAATTTAAATATGCAAAAAATACAAGAACAAGAACCGAAGTAAATACGCAAAAAATGGATAGAAATGGTAACCCAATTTCTGCCCTGCATTCTGCCCTTGTATAGCTGAAAAATCATGAACATAATACTTAGTTTATTGTGGGCTATCCATTATTATCCAACCGTCTACCTGGTAAACAAGAACCGAAGTAAATATGCAAAAAATTCTCTGAAGAAATCTGTGCTAAAGAACTGATCCCATGGTTGAAGAAATTCTGATAAATAAATTCATGCCAAAGAATGCGTGGCTCATGGTTTTCCCCTCCAAAAAAAATGCAAAAAATTCGCTGAAGAAATCTGCGCTAAAGAACTGATCTTGTGGTTGAAGAAATTCTGCTAATGAAATTTGGGCCAAAGAATGTGTGGCTCATGTCTTCTCGTTCCTACTCCTGTCATACGCTGCAGAAATGTGTGGCTTGTTCCTTCAACTTCTGTCACATGCCACAAATGAAAAGCTCTAGCCGTTAGCAGGCAATTGGACAAGCTACGTGAATCAATGGCAGAAGAAATGCGTGCCCTAGCTTAAAAAACCTGTAAAAAAACCCTAACAGAAATGTTTTGTGCGAAAATATATCCTAATATTTGCCGATGCCAACCTGCAGTAAACCCAGATGTGGACCCATCTCGAATCCAGACCTGCATCCGGGCTGTGGGTGCCGAACCCGGTAACTTTGATAAAAATAATAGTTCTAAGTTTTGGGCAACCAAATATAGAAAAAATTAATTATCAGAAACTGAAAAAGAGGGCCGACCAAGAGGGTATGATTATAGCCGACCCATATGCAAAAAATAAAAGAATTCAATTATTAACAGTTTATAAAAAGGGATGGGCAGACCATTTTAAGGGATTTACGATAGTTAAAAGGGCTATCTAGTCATCATTAGTGCAGCGCTTAGATGGGAAGAGATGCGTCTCTTGCAAGGGTCATGAATTTTAGGGAAAGATCTAACCTTTCCCTCCATTGTTGAAGATATAAAGGGAGGTTATGATCTAGGAAACCTAGGACAAGGATAATTTGCTAAGAGGAATAAAAATAAGCATTCAGATTTAAATAAGGAAATAAACCAATATAAGGCAGAAAGATCAGTAAAGTGAATAGAAAATAGCATCTAATCTGAAATCAGAGATCGAGCCAAAAAAAGGTCTGTCTCTATCTAAGCAGCCTAAAATTATTAAGTTTATGTGCAGGCATTGAAGGAGATCAGTTTTTGGTATAAAGCAGCATTCAAAATACAGAAATCTTTGTGTTCTAATCAGTTTGTGGTATGCAATGTGATGATGTTATTTGTTATATAATCTCTTGTGTATTTTGTTATAGTTATACTGGAAGTGGTTAATCTATCTGGACTCTTATAATTATTGATTTAATCAATTTAGTCTCCTACAAGCGATCATGTAAGGATTAGAGAGGAACCTCAATAGGGAGAGCAGATATGGGTTCCCCTTCCAAGTAGCCCACCCCATGTTGGATGGAGAAGAGTTCCAGTCACTTGGGGCCAAGGGGTGATATATCATGCTCTGGGGCTTAGTTGTGGCGAACGCTCCCCTATTATGGTTGATTATGGGAAGGGAAATTATATATGCTTTTTGTTTTCTAAAATTCAAATAGCCATCACATTATTTATTATAGAACCTTTATTAAACAGATTAAGATAATTATTAATATATATGCACTATATGTTGTTGGACCTCTAACCCTTACGGAAATAATTGCTCTTATGAATGTCTTTTTGAATATTGACTAATATTATTGTAGGCTTAATACCAAACTTTATGATTTGAAAGAAAATTGTTAGTTGGTAAGTTATATTTTAAATGTGCTATTTTTCTTATTTTAATTGCTCTTATGAATGTCTTTTTGAATATTGACTAATATTATTGTAGGCTTAATACCAAACTTTATGATTTGAAAGAAAATTGTTAGTTGGTAAGTTATATTTTAAATGTGCTATTTTTCTTATTTTAATCAAACTTGTGATTTTAGGGCAATATCTAGGAACATCCCAAAAGGAGACATTACATTGAACAACCCTTGATCTTCCAATTGCTTAAACGCAGCTGTATAACATTCAGAAACAACAGATATGTTCCATGTATATGAAACAGAGAATGGTATTAACAGCAACAGTTCCACATATTTGAACAGCAGCAACACGAGATATCTGGAATATGTACACAATCTTGCTTTTGTTCAGACCTGAAATGAGTACCTTAATGATGTCTCTCAGCCTCTGTATTTAGTTCAAATTCCCAGGTATGTCTGAGGGGCCAAGACTATGGGAGTTCCCAACCAGTGACCAACATTAACTCTATCTGATTTCCATGTCTAACAGATAGCTATTAATGTCCCGAAGAAAATACTCCAATCTAGAATCCAACTACTGTGCCTGAAGAGATAAGAATTCACCACTGCACAATGTGTCAGGATATCATGCCAATGGTAGACCAATCTCATGAAGAATCACACGATATGCGAGGAATGACACCAAGACTGAAATCACACCAATGTTTTGATGCCTTATGGATTCAAGAAAGACTTGCACTTGGAAATCTGTAAGGTCGATGCTCAATAGCGATTTCTGTCTCCTCCAACTCACATGGTCTCTTTAGCGACAAAGATAGAACGAAGAATTTCCAAGCAACATTCACACTAGAAGGAAAGAAGGATTCTCCTCCCAAAAGAATATGAATCAACACATACGTGCACAGTAGGAACCAGCTCCCAAGTTGACCTCTTTATACCCAAAATTACTCCTTGCAGTGGTGGAATGGTGCAGGAAGAGCCACGCCCCAATCTCGGAAGCTCATGCTTATGTAGAAGGGCACTCATGCAGATATAGAGTAGTCTCACATCATACCAAATCATCACACCTTAGTCAAACGATGGATTTGACTCAAATATTCATTCAATTTGCTTTAGCGGTTTCCATAATCTAAATGGCCAGGAATTAATTTCCTAGGATTATCAACTCCTTGCATTCTTCATGATTTTTTTTAAAGATGGTGCCAGAAATTAACCATAAATAATTTTTAAATCTCCAATAGTTATGGGAAACTCTAATGTTTTGTCTTCTTCTTCCCATGAGTGATCAAGGCTTGTTCTTCATGCCAATAGCAGATGTCTCGTGCCTATATCAGAAGCAGTTCACCAAAATAATGAGAGCTTATACCAATGGATGCTTTAACCAAGGCTTTGATTAATCTTTTCAATCGACCTATCATAAAGTCAAGCTCAATTCCCCACAAGACCAAGAATATTATGTAACGGCTAAATTCTCCAAGAAGTCATAAATATCAAGTGGAAGATATTAAACAAATAATATCAGCATATAATCTCTAAAATATAATTGTTCCACAATAAATCATTTCCAATAGAATAAGATTATATCTCAAGATATCAATGTGAAATTTGTCAATAAACACTACAACTTCATTATATCTCCTGTTTTGCAAATTTATCTTTGAAAGAGGCTCCATAAAATTTCCAAACTTAGAATGTTGAATTCCAGTTGTGAAATCTGGGTGACTCCACTTGTAACATGCAAGAATTTAAATGAAGCATTTTTTTTTTTCAAAGGTATAACTTGCTCAAACAAATATAAGCATTAACAAATATAGCCGTTAACATGATCATTACAACTTAACATGAAAAGGAAGAGATTTTTTTTTTTTTTTTTTTGAGAACATTTATTGAAAGTAATTGCAATGATCTAAACCAAACGTCATCATAAGATAGGAAAATAAATAACATTGCATTAATTGAAAGAGAGAGGGTTTAGAAAGTACTTTCATCTGATGCTAACATTCTGAACTTCATAACTTTACCAAAATACCAGTGAGAAGGGAAAGTATGATCAAGGCACTTTTCCGCCCAACCATGGACAATCTAGTCCCCCGTGCCATATCCAACTGGATTGGCCCAACCCTTTGTAGGGAGGTAACGAGAAGTGGAACTCAATGTCATCTGAGACTTGGTGTTAGGACCTACATGCATTAGTTGGTCATACACTAAGGGTAACTCCCTACTAGTATGATGGTCTTGACTAGAGGTGTATCTGGTACTAATGGTCAGACGGATGCATGCATTACGCAACACCACCATGGCCAAGGCTTAACACTGCAAGCATGAATTAACGCACTATCAATGATCACACCCTTCTCGGCATGGATTTAAGGTCAAATGGGTTTGACTGAACTCATATAGGAACTACAACCATATTATGTTTAAATTTTCATTTGTTATCAGCTCTAGTACTCTTAAAGTTACTGTTTATTTCTTCTCATTAAAGATTGCAATGATTTGTGATGGTTCAACTAAATCTCTAGCATGGGAAAATAGGGGGCGTAAGAGCCACCAGCTGTACATCTAACTCATAAGTATGAGATTTAAACCATGCCTAACATGACTCTGCTGTCCAGGCATCTTGAGAGTAATCTCTCAATGGTGATTCTATCTGCATTGAAGTACAACGGAGCCCTTCTACCCACTACCTTCCTAGGCTAGGGTATTAGTTTATTTCATACTCCTGAGATGAGAATCTCAATTAGATAGGTTGTCTGTTGATGCTGTTTTGATGTTATATCAGACTTAGACAAATCTGAAAATGCTCATTCAAGAGATAAGAAATCTTCTTATTTCAAGTCTAAGGAAGAGCATCCTTTCTCTACCGAGAGGCATGGTTAAAAATCTTTAACTAGATTACTTTGCTGATTACTAGTTATAAACCATTCTGATATATGCTTACCGTATATGCTAATGTACATCTATAAGTATACACGCACAAATACCTTCACATACACGTTAAGTGTTACCAGTTATAAACCATACAGATATACACTTACAGGTATATGTCAATGTACATATACAAGTATACAAGAGTATCCATATCTTCACATATATGTTAAGTATTACTAGATACTTCGGATTTAGGCTAAATTTACTTATAGCATACGTAACAAACTGCTCTTATTCAAGGGTTTCTGAATAAATTTACCCGAATTTCAAGAAGACTGCTGCTACAGTCTAAGGGTTTTTAATAGTAAGAGTATATTTTACAACCAGGCATAGATATAAAAGCAGAACCAGAAGTTCTATTAAGGAACTTGGATAACTTCAGATTGCCCACAAATTTTTATGAAGGAGACAGGTTTTGTTATTCAGATTTTTATTTCAGTTTAATCGAATTTGAGATTATTCATTTATGAAGTTAAATTCTCATAATGCAATCTTGGGTATGCAAACCCCCTGTTCAGTATGTTATACAACAATATTTCCACAATAGAGGTAACATAATAATAGCATTCACCGAGCTATACTTATTTTATATATATATATATTACATAAGCATGCAGGTATGAGAATCAGTTTATTCACTCATAACCTTCCTAAATTCCAAAAATAGTAAGCAAAACTGGTTAAATACAGAATACTATAGTAGTACGAATTTCATTTTAAATTTGCATAAGGGTTAACCCTCACCCACACTCAAACACTTTCAAACATTCAAACCGCAGATTGAGAATAATCCAGAAATTGAAGACATAATAAAGAACATTCTGCATTTTGTGCTTTCGCTCTATCTATTTTTTTTTTTAACTTAAATAAGAAGAGGAAGAAGAAATAATAAATTCGCAGGGTATAAGCCAGATTAAATTCCCAACGCTGTTCCCTATAGCAAACCTTCAGCTCTCAGACGCCAAACCGAAAATGAAATTTGCAGAGCTTAAAACCCTTATTTTCGCGGATGAAAAAGATAAGAATGCCATCCTCTTTCCCCAAATTTGCTTATGTATTTGGAAACACGTTTTTCCTTCTATATACACCCTAATACCAGGTGGAATTCCAAATCCACTAGGACTCATGCCAAAATCATGCTCCATATAACCACGTTTTTCTCCTTTCAAGCTTCTTGGAGAAGCTTTTCAACTCTCGTTAAAACGCCTGATAAGCAAAAATCTTTAATTCATATCGATTTATGAATATATTAAATTTCATTAATGCCTCCAAATATATATCAAGGCTAGGCAATATTATTGATTAATATACCTTACGTTTTCCACTAAGGCAACTTCCTTTAATTTGATAAAAAATATAATGCAATGTTTGACAATACATTGTTATTAAGTCCCTTCATTTTTTTTAAAGTCACTAATACCTTTAGCGACAAAAGAAGGGTCCCTTATTTATATACTTTTTAAACAACTAATAAGGTTTTTACCTTTTCTTTTATTTTTATTTATTTATTTATTTTTTAAATCATAAGGCTTCTCCCATTCCTTTAATTTATAAGGTTACTTAACCTTTTCAAAAGTTTGTAAAACATATTCATATATTTACATATATGAATATATTTCTAGGTTGCAGGGAAACGTACCCTAGACCTCTGGAGATCCGAACTGGATACTGGTTCGTGTATCCCGTGTGGGAGACGGGAGTGGATGCGTTTCCACTTGCAGGAGATGTGGGCGGGAGTTGGCAGCATGTCTCTTGACGAATCTCGATCGGAAAAAAAAAAAAAAACCTAAAAACTGTTGAAAAAACTTTAAAAGCTTGAAAAACGCAATGTCACGGCAGTGAAAAGGTCGGAGGTCATTTACATTGACCAAACGGATTTGCAGCCGTGCAAACACATTTACATCACGCAAAGTTGATTTACAGCCGCGCGAACATGTTTGCACCATGCACAAAGGCATTTACATTGCTGCGTGAACGATTTGCAGACGAGTTGCGCTTCATAGCCACAGCCAGTACACAGAACAAAGGTTTTTTTCTCGGATTACATTTTGGATTTTTCCATTTTATTTGATTTGAATGTCTGTAATCGCTTGGATTTTTTGAATGTTTGTTTTATAATTTATTTAATGTTTTCAACTTTTAATGTTTTCAACTTTTCATTGTTTTCAACTAATATCTATGGCATTATTATTCTACATTATGTACTTTATGCTTTAAGTTATTTACCTGAGAGGGCAAACACAAATATCGTGAACAGGCACTGTTTCCAAGTGTTGTGGCAGTTGTTGAACTTTTGACTGTGTTCTTGGTCAAAGATGCCATCATGAAAATGGAGGTTGAACGAGGTCAACCTAGTGAAAGCATGAGACAGAAGAATCTGATTCAAAAATCAGAATAGAAGCAGCTGCTGAAAAAACTGAAACCCTAGAGAAGAATTTGCAGAAAATAAAAAAATACTTCCGATTTTTTTTGTAAAAAAACCAGAAAAATATTGACGATTTTTTTTCCAAAAAAAATGTAAAAAATAAGGGGCAGAAACCCTAGGTCGTATGTACAACATAAACGGCGCCTAGAAGACACCAAAATTCTCGACGTCCACAGAATTAGCAGAAATCACTGACTGTATTTAAATTCCAAAGCAAATTCGCTAGCATAAAATTCGATGCATGGAAAATGAGGCACCTAGAAAAATTTGAGACCGATCCAGAAAAGCTCTCGAAAAACCCACCAAGAATCTGAAATCAAAATGCAGATCCGACGGATCAAAAATCGAGGCACAAAAAACGATGCACCCAAAAAAATTTGACGATGACCCAGTTGAGGTCTTGTAAAACCCACCAAGAATTTGCTACCAGAATAAAATTTTGACTTGAACTGAAGGTCAAAACCCTAGTTGAAAATTGTAAAAGCCCTAGGAAAATTTTCAATCTGCAAAAAGAACCTCTAGGTTGTAGGGCCGAAAATCTCCAAAACTCTAAAAAAAAACATGAACTGCTGTCCAACAGAAAGAAATTCACCCACAAACCAGAAACCCTCGAAACCCTCAAAAACCCTTAAAAAAAGCAAAATCGTTTTTTTATTAAAAAACAATTAAAAAAATCTGGAAAATAGTCCAGAAAGAAGGCCATGAATTTTTATTAAAAAATTCGCCAAACTTTAAAGAATCCCATCGACTTGCTTTGATACCATAAAAAATAAATTGAATAAATGATTCAATAATCGGATAATTACTTTGAATGATATACACATGTTTATATAGAGGTTACAAGACGATGATCTATAATTAGAACATAACGTTAAAGTAAAAGATTAAAGAGCTAAACGCTAAATTAAGCGTGAAAGCTAAATAAAGCTTAAAAGCTAATTAACTAAAAAGAAAAAACTAAATGCTAAAAAAAGCTTAAAAGCTAATTAACTAAAAAGCTAAATGCTAAATAAAGCTTAAAAGCTAATTAACTAAAAAGCTAAATGCTAAATAAAGCTTAAAAGCTAATTAACTAAAAAGCTAAATGACCATTAAACAAGGAACTAAATATAGGTGACTAAAATATAATTAAATATTCTAACAAAATCAAAAAAAAAAAACAATGAGAATTTAAGCATTGCAGTGACTGTATTTTTTTTTTAAATGTTAGGTGGAGGAAGACAAGGGTTGTACCCACTATGGATGTATGTTGACCGTGTTCTGGGGCCGAAAGGATCAGGTGGAATAGCCACTATCAAATGCAAACTTTGTGATTTGGGAAAAGGTACCTACACGAGGGTGAAGGCTCATTTCCACTTGCCATGTAATGGTGTTGAAGGTTGTACAAATGAGTGTGAAAGATATGATGCTGTGAGAGAACAAGAAAGGGCTGATGGGAAAGTTGCTATGCGAAACTCTCATGCTTCAACAACAGGGGCAACTACTGCAACTACAGTTATAATATAGAGTTAGAGGTGGATGTGATTTCTAGAGGTGTAGCAACTGAACTGACTCTCAAAAGACCACACATTGGCAGCTCAAACCCCATTGGAAGATTGTTTGATGTGCAAGGTTGAGAAATAGTTGATGCAGCCATTGGACAATTCTTTTATGCAAATGGAATATCATTCAATGTGGCTCGCTCTCCATTCTATGAAGAGATGGTTCATGCTATCACTAATGCACCAACAGGCTATAAACCACCTGGGTATGAGAAGCTTCGCACTACTCTTGTTGATAAAGAAAAAAGTCGATTAGAGGAACAAACTGCACCATTGAAAAGAGTGCGGGCTCAAGAAGGATGTAGTATTGTGATGGATGGGTGGACAGATGCTAGGAATCATCCTCTACTTAATATCATGGTAACATGTAGCAAAGGCCCTTATTTTTTGAAGGCAATAGATTGTTCTGGGCAAGAAAAAATGCAGAATTTCTTCATAACCAACTATGTGACAGCATTGAGGAGGTGGGGCATCACATGTAGTCCAAGTTGTTATCGATGCTGCCCCTGTTTGTAAAGCAGCAGGCATGTTGGTGCAAAAGAGGTACAGGCAAATATTTTGGACACCATGTTGTGTGCATTCAATGCTCTCAAAGATATTGGCAAGTTCCAATGGATTTCAAATCTCATAGAGAAGGGTAGAAAGATACAAATGTTCTTATGTAACCATCACCACACACAAGCCATTTATCGTAAATTTGCCAAGGTGGAACTTCTCAAACCTATTGATACATGTTTTTCTTCTTACTTCATTCTTCTTGACCGCCTTTGTGAAGTGAAAGGAGCTTTGTGTTCCACAGTGGTTAGTGATGCATGGGCAGCTTGGAAGCAATCTACATCAAATATTGTAGTTGAGGTGAGAGCTATGGTCCTTGATGAACATTTTTGGGCTGATGTTAAGTTTGTTGTGGACTTTATTAAGCCCATTTGTGAGATCAGATTTGCAGATTTAGACAAGGCATGCTTGGGAGAGGTTTATGAAGCAATATATTCCATGTGTGAAAGAGTAAAAAAGATAACCGATGCAAAAGATATTTCTCTATATCCTTCGATAGAGGAAAAGTTACATGGAAGGTGGAACAAACTTAACACGCCTCTTCATTATGCTGCCTATGCCCTTAATCCTAAATGGTATGGTACATAAGTGATCAAAAAAAGGGCTCCACATCAAGATAGAGAGGGAATGAACGGATTTTGGGCAGCAGTTAAAAAGATTTATGACCATGGTGAGGATGCTTCGGTTGTGAGGACTCAATGGAATAAGTTTTCATGTGGGTGAGATGATTTTGGTTCCGTTGAAGCTATATATGATATGAAAGTAAAGAAAGACCCTATAGAGTGGTGGTGGAACCATGGAAGTGAAGCCCCTAAATTGCAATCATTTGCAATACGATTGCTCTCAAAACTAGCCAACTCTTCATCTTGTGAGAGAAATTGGAGCACTTATGGGTTCATTCATTCACTATCGAGGAACCGATTATAATCAAAGAAATCAGAGAACCTGGTGTACATTCATAGCTCACTTTGTTTTCTCTCTCGTGTAGATCCTGGATACAATGAGGGTCCTTCGGTAAAATGGGATCAAATTTCACCTGATGGAGAAGTTGCAGCCATTGTGGATGAAGTGGTTGAAGCAGATGGACTAGCTGATTTACCAACCTGAATTCGAGAGTGATGACTATTTGGAGAGCCTAATAGTTGAGGACCTTGATATGGATTATCATGGCGAAGAAGAGTAGATTATAGATATAAAATTTCTGATTTTTGCTTTCAGTTTTTGGTTTGCATGTCAACTTGCTGTTATCAAGCTATTTTCAATATGACAATATGTAATCAGTTTCAAACTATGACACAATGATTGTATGACATTTTGATCCTAAACTTCATAGTTAATGTTAATCTTGTTTTGAAAGTTCAATGTCTTTTTTCAGATTTTCTATAATTTATTAAATTATATTTAAAAAAAAATTCGCGTCTCCAAGTACCTGTCTCCTATTTTGAAATCCCCATACCCATGCTAAACCAAAAAAATAATAAATTCTATTTATTTAATTAAAATCCCTTTTCCCCTTTTGATTAGATTCACATTTAATTAAAAATTCCCATAGTAACCCCACTTGCAAAATCCTACAAATGCAAGTTGCATCCCTTTTGGCTAAAATAAATCATTTTATTTACCAAAAATTCCTATTTTCCCTCACTCACTTCCAAAATCCTACATTTTCCATTATTCTTCTAAATCCCCTTCCAAAAGTCTTCTATTAAATAGAATTTAGTATCCCCATACCCATGCAACCTAGATATATTTACATGATTAAACATGAGCCTCTGTGAGATTTAAAATAATAATTAATTAAAATTTCCTCAAAATAATAATGACGAGTTACCTCAAAACGCAAACAAAACCTAGGGTTATGAACCCTAAAATATCTGCACGGGCCATCTAGGGTTACCTGACATGACAATCAACAAGGTTTGACAAGGTCACTCAAAAGTTTACTTGGCTCAGCTTAGGGTTTCCGACGGCATAGAGTTCTTCTTTTCCTTTACTTCCTGACCTGATGATACTTTCCCTCCCTAGGCGGAGGACGACGATCTCCTGCACACACATGGCCAATTAAATCAGTTAGATCCAAAATCTTGTCATGTTCTGACATTTCATAATTCATTGACAATGGTAAAACATCATGTCACAACATTAACTATCAATTCATCAATTTACCTACTAAAATCCATCAAATCATCATTATAAGCATAGTTGACATTGTAGACACTTAAAAGTTGCACAATCAATTAAGTTAATTTTTTTCATTTCTAATTCCTCCAATTAATTAAATTAAGGTTTAATTAATATCCCTATTCCTCTAATTATCCCATTAATCAAATTAAACATTTGATTCAACCCTATTCTTCTAGCCTAGCCTATTAATTAAACTAAGGTTCAATTAAGTACCCTTAGCCATTTAATTGAATAAATTCTATTTATTTAATTAAAATCCCTTTTCCCCTTTTGATTAGATTCACATTTAATTAAAAATTCCCATAGTAACCCCACTTGCAAAATCCTACAAATGCAAGTTGCATCCCTTTTGGCTAAAATAAATCATTTTATTTACCAAAAATTCCTATTTTCCCTCACCCACTTGCAAAATCCTACATTTTCCATTATTCTTCTAAATCCCCTTCCAGAAGTCTTCTAATCCCTTCCTAATCATGTTTTATCCCTTAATCTTGTGACATCCCTAAATTTAGGGAAGTCATTTCCCTAAAAATGGGGAAAGTCTTCCAAATGTGTGGAAGACTCTACCTTTTTCAACAAGTTAACTTGTTGAGTATTCCAAGTTTGTAAGGCTATGACAAAACCACTAGAGGTTTCCCTCTTTGGTCAAGTAACCTTACAAAAGCCTTCCCAAGGCATTTAATAAACTCAAAATATATTCAATGAGCCTCTCCTGCTCTTTTATAATCCTTTTGAGAAATTCTTCAAATTCACCCTTTCAGCTTCCCCCTCCCTTCATATTCCTCTCCTTTTAATTTTAAACTTGCGAAATAATAAAGTGGTCCATTGACATAAAAGTGGTCATTTAAAACTTAGGATTTAATGACCTTATTAAATAATTAAAATATAATTTTAGTTATTTAATTTTAATTTTAATCATTTAGTCACTAGATCAAAGAGTTAATTGATCAAATGAAAACTTCTAATTGCTGCCACAAAACCACGCCATGCATCCAAAAGTAACCGATGCCACAGGAATAATCCCTGTCTACGTACGAAAGAAAATATCGATCTCATGGAGAAGTTGGATCCTTTGTCACAAGGCCCAAAAAATAAGGTCAGACATTGAAATAGCAGCAAAAATTATGGCCAAAGAAAAGCAGAAAGAATCCATGTTGTCAAAGGAAACCTTGAACAGCAAAAGAAAAGCCTCACACTCTCACACTCTCAGCCAAGAAACCATGCAGCTCAACAAAGAAATGCCCAAAAAAGTAGGCATGATCTCCAAATTAGCTGCCACCTGTTAGTGAAGACTGCAGAAAGCTGTCCATGTCGATTTTGATTGATTTAGCAATAAAGATGAAAAGGATTAAATCAATAGTCATTTCCTCCAAGAGCAGAATGGGTATTATGGTGTATGAATTATTATAAATATAACCTGAATTCATTTATATGGCAATGACAACAATAATCACTAATCTAATTAATACCATATGTGGCTTAACTTTGAATAGCTAAAATAGTCTTTTGTCTAATTCCTGTCTCCACCAAGTGCAAAGGTTAAAAATGTAGACCTCTTGAAGCTAAAATCACACTCTTTCTGTAGTTAGGATAATACATTATCCTGTAGTAGAATAATACACAACCCACCTGTAGATATTTAAGAAACAAATCAAGTGAAACCATCCTTTAGCATCATGAAAATGATTAGAAACAAACCATAAACATTCTGCAGTAGCACAAGACTAATGCCCCTTTGAGATATTGAAACCTTTATGTAGCATCTCACTAGATGACAAAGCTGTAAAGCAACAAAAGCACCAAAACAGAAAACAAAACTAGAAAAAGAAACCTGAAATGTTTTTGGTGATGTGGGATTATCTGTGAGACCGGATGCTTCTACATCAGTCCATCCTAATTTGTGATTAATGGTACATAGAAACAACATGTCTTTCAACACTCTGGGGGATGCTGACCTATGATATGTATCTGCAATTTAAAAAAATCTTTTTATCATGTTTTTGTTTTACATGATCATATTTTTATCATCCTATTCCAGTGAATATGAGAATATTCTAATTTTAAAAGAAATTAGGTATTGCAAAAATCAACTAGTGTTGATCTAAACCATAGTTGAAAAACTCGGACTCGCCACGGACTCGGCAAACCAAAAATTTGGACTCGGACTCGGACTCGTGAAAGACTCGTGAAAGACTCGGCAAGGACTCGGCAAAAAAAAAACCGTAGTTTTACAAAAAAACATAAAGAAATTAATGCATTTAGAGAACATAAGAGCCATAATTGAAACATTACACATGTCACATACTCATAGTTTCAAACTTTCAACTCTAAAATGTATAATACCAAGATTTCTTCAATGCTAATTATGCTTTTATATGGAGCCTAATCAGACTCGGAGGTTAAATTTTCCCTACTTCCATCGGTGCAATTTCCCCCTATATTTTTCGACGGGGGTTTGGGGGCAACGCCCCCAAGTTGGGGTCAAGGGGCATCGCCGAAGGATCCTGAAATTTGACTAAGTATGGAAAATTGAAGAATCCTCCAAAAACTAGAGTTTGCATTATAACTCCTAGAGGTCCGAAACCACTGTCAAACATCCTGACAGTATATATGGAATATAACTTAAAGTCTGGAATGTCATCCTGATCTTCAAATGCCCTAAAATTTGGCTAAGTCTGGAATGTCTTCCTGATCGTGAAATCTGACTAAGTTTGGAAAATTGAAGAATCCTCCAAAAACTAGATTTTGCATTATAACTCCTGGAGGTCCGAAACCACTCTCAAACATCCTGACAGTATATATGGAATATAACTTAAAGTTTAAGTTATACTTAAATGTTATATTCCATATATGAATCCTGACGAAGAGACCAAATTTTTTCACATGTTAAACTCAATTTTAAAGCTTGCATGACATTTTTTCTGGGTCGCACGAGTCCATCTGAAAGACTCGCGAGTCCATGCAAAAGACTCGCGCGAGTCCTTGCAAAAGACTCGCGAGTCTTTCAGATGGACTCGCCAGGACTCGCCTCGCGAGTCCTTGGCGAGTCGACTCGTGGCTCCCATGGACTCGCGAGTCCGTGGCGAGTCCACGAGTTTTAAAACTATGATCTAAACAACCTATTTGAATGGAAGTAATTAACTGTATTTCTTTCTTATGCTATAGCTGTCTTTACTATATATCATTAATTATTTTACAAATTAACTTCTTGTTATCATAGATTCATTAGTTGCTCTTTGGATAGCCATATCTTTCTAAAGATTCAATATTCTTCTTTTTCAGATAGCAGAGGAAAACTCATAGACTTGTATTCTATTCTTTCAAGGAATAAATCTTACCATGCATAAAATGTAAATTAAGGAAGTTTGTTTCTATAATTGGGGGTTTGCAAACCATCTATAAAGAGAAACAAGAAAATGGGTAATTATATATTAATTGTAGATTTCATCTTACATTTTGTTTGCTGTGCGTCACCAGTTGTGGGATGAGACTTCTATTTCATTATCTGCTGGCTGTGACCTTTTTATGCGATATGTTACTCGGACATCTGCTTTGGAGTATGAAGATTTTCATACTGCCAAGTCTCGCCTTATAGAACGTGGAGAAAGGTTTGGAGAAATATCCCTCAAGGTGCAAATCTGTGCTTTCTGTTTCTAAATGTAGTTTTGTACATGCATATTTTGATTAAGATTTCATGTTAGGATTTAGAGTAGCAGAGGTAGTTTTTGTTTATATCACACCTCAGTATTAGAAAGTCATAATACATATCTCTGAAAGAGAGAGTAAAGCTTCTCAAAGTATTATTGCAGCAAATTGAATACTTATCTGTAGCATATTTGCAGGCTCGCAAAACCATTGCAATGCTTGGTCAGGATTTTATAGTTGATGGTAGCAGAATTTTGGTTCATGGTTTCTCCAGAGTAGTCTTGGCATTGTTGAAGATGGCATCATCTAATGGGAAGCACTTTAGTGTTTTTTGCACTGGTTAGTTTTGGTGTATGGTTTGTTTAAGAAGTTTATTCATTATTCATGTGTGGGAGGAAAACATTCAGACGTTTTAGGTTTAATCTGCAGAAGGAAGACCAGACAACACAGGCATAGAGATGACAAAGGAACTTGTTGCAGTGGGTGTTCCTGTTAAACTTATCATTGATTCAGCTGTGGCATATACCATGGAGAAAGTGGATTTGGTACTCTTTGGGGCAGATGGTGTGGTTGAGAGTGGAGGTATCATAAATATGATGGGAACATATCAAACTGCATTGGTAGCTCATAGCATGAATAAACCTGTCTATGTGGCAGCTGAAAGTTACAAGGTATGATCTAGTCAGCCTTTACTTTCAGTGGCATTATGGCTAATAAGAGAATAATAGTTTGAGAAAAGTTCTGGAATGATGATTGTGAATATCTATGGCACCTTTTTTTTCTGGAAGTCAAATAACCATTTTGATAATTGTAATAGATTGATTAAAGCCTTGTAAATTTGTGGGTCTGTTAAGTGTTTTCCATTCTTTTTTTTAAGGATTATACATGTAACAGGTGCTCTTTTG
The DNA here is from genome assembly GCF_030272615.1 of Cryptomeria japonica. Lineage (NCBI taxonomy): Eukaryota > Viridiplantae > Streptophyta > Pinopsida > Cupressales > Cupressaceae > Cryptomeria > Cryptomeria japonica. The sequence continues at coordinate 251,676,333 of NC_081406.1, forward strand.
AATACCTGTTCTAGCAGATCCTTTCTTAAATATCTCATAGTGTCACACTGTGTCATACATTACTCAATGAAAAGCATTGATAACCTATAGACTTTTGTCATCATCATATTGCCACGGCACAACCTGTCATTGGTACCCTATATTAAACTAACTGGGTTCCTTGGAAAATTCCCACCATGCTTCACTAGACAAGATGGATTTGGGAGCAGGATAGTATGGGGTTTGGATAGGGCATGGACCTGCTCACTCTAGATGTACCTTGTTCACTGTACCCTGTCTTGTCCCACTCCTGAACCTATATTGAATATTCTATTTGATACTGTGATGGGGTCAGTTTTTGAAACACTTGGTAACTTAGTTTTATACAAATTTCTATATCTTGCTTTAGATTTATTTTGAAAAATAAGAACTAACAAATGTTATTTTTCATATGGTAATTAAAGTTCTTTCAATTTAGTTTTAAAAAAATTGAATTTGATGTATATTTTGATGAATTCCTACAATAATTTTACTACCAATCAATCTCACATGCTCAATGGGAATAATTACGACGTTTGGAGAATTAGATAAAGGCTGAATTCATGGCTAGAAGCCTCTAGGCTATCATGGAGGAAACATTAAGCCTATATCAAGTTTTGAAATGAAATAGTTTATCTAGAAGGGAACTCAGTTGTAGAAGTACAAGGGCAAGGAAAAGTTAAAATCTCTAATACCTTTATCAGAGATGTCTGATTTGCAAGGTTACCCAGGGACGCATCCCTAGACCTAAATCCCCTGTTCCCGTCCTGCAGACATTTTGGGGACATGGGGACAGCCAGGGAACGTCCCCATGACTTTCCCCAAAAAGGGGGTTTCAGCAGGAAACGTCTAAAAAAGGGGATGGTGTTCCCAATTGCCAGGGACATCTCCCCATCCCCAAGATGGTTGTGGATGCCTGTGATGTCCCCTAATTGTCCCAGGGACAGCCAGCTGTCCCCCTTTTCCCAGCACATTTAAAAAAAAATACTTTATATTGTTAATGATTTTTGTGGCTGATACTATTGATCTTGGATCTCTAGCATTCTTCAAATCCACAATACCTCTCCAATTTTGTGTGATAAAAACAAGTTCATTATCCTCAATAGGCTGGTTATGGAATGGTGAGTTTGAATGAGATGTCTTGGGCCAATCTTGCCATCAGAATTTGGAGATAGAAAGCAGCTGTGCCTTTAAACCAAAGATATCCATAGATGATGGCTTAATATTCTCGTGAAGAGTTTCCTCAAGTTGCCGAAGAATATTCCTGAGACTTCCTGTGAATGGTATGTCTTGGATGAATATAGGGTGGATTAGAAGGCAGAGGGGAGTTGACCAAGGGAGTGGCAGAATCTACATTGATTGCAGCAGAGGAAAAAATTTCCAAACGCAGATTTCTTAATAAACTTCTTGCCTAGAAGGGGCAAACAAATGACTGGCAGACCACTTATTTACGGTTTTCTGCCTCCAAAGCAGGGTTTTTTGGAGCTGTTATGAGGGCTAAGGGTATTTTACATTCTTATTGTATTATTTTACCTTAGCAACTAAAAGAAATGTACAGCAACTGCAGATATACTACTGCATAGAACTAGATTAGCAACTTGAATTTCCTCAGGTTACACTCTAGCCAGGTAGTAGTGGAACAGATGCATACAAAGTTGTGGCTATGAAAATGACTCATAGGGTGTTAAAATCTTGGTTCCACCTATAAATTGGTTGCCATCGTGGAGGTAGATAACATATTTTACTAGTACAAGCACTGCAAAAGTTAATAAAATGTCTATGATCAAGAAGCTTTAAGAAAACAAACAATGAACATGGGCACACTTCGGTGAATAAGACAAGGGACTGGTAAAACCATGACTCTCAAGGGCATTAACTAGAGCACTTAAGTGGTTACACTGGATAAACCAATCAATGTGAAATTAGAAAAGCAGCAACAATAATATACGAAGTGCCAAAACTCAAAGAGTTTAGGGTTTTAACAAAAGACAGCAGAAAAACCCTAAGGACCTCCCTAGAAAATTGAAAATTCCAACAGCTCCAACACCCTATTTGAATTTATATTTGTTTTCAAGATTTGAGCTGGTTTCCACAGTGATTGTAGGGATGCCTTAAGAATTGGTGTGGATTAAGATCTTCCATTTAGAGAGTGCCTCTGCTTGACCATCCATGAAAACATCCAAGCCCTACCTCAATCAAAATATTGTGATACAGATCACTAGCCCTGGTTGGGTGTGGGTTATCTTTAAGGTACCATCTGCATTTTGACCTATTTGGTAAAATTGGGTGGATTTCAATCTATTTAAATTTTATTTTCATTCCTTTTAAAACTCCTTGGTTGATACAAGCTTGGCAGAAGGGTCGGTAATTATATTCACTGGATTTCAAATTTTTGGTTGATATGTAATGAACTGTGTTAATGATTTTCAAAAAAACCCTTGAAGGGAATTTCAGCAGGGTTTCAAGGAGTCCTTGTTTATAGCTCCATCACTGGTGGTATATCATTAAGGGCATAGCTATATAACATTTAAATATGGTCACCAGTATATCTGGGTAAAAGGTACTGGGAACACCTGAGTTTTCTACACAATATTTTTTGTAGACAAAATCCTTAACCACATTCATTTTTGGGGAGAAGAAAAGGAACCACATATAGCAATAGAGGAGAAATGAAGACACAAAGAGTTGGGAATATTGAACGACTGAATAGACAATATAGAGAATTCAGCAGATGTTTAATGGGACAAGTCCAAGACTACCTGCCATATAGATTCTTCTCAAGTCTGTCCAATTGGATCTACAAATCCCCAAAATCATGACTGCCTTGTCCCATGAGATTAATGCCCATTTAAGCACTTGACAGACCTTAAGCTGGGTATTAATATTATTAACAAATATCAAAGTGTCTAACCATAAAATTAATAGAATTAACTAAGGTACTAATCATACATTTCTAACCAAAAATGTTTCAGTCATCTAAGATTCCTATCCTAAATTTCTAACCACACATGCTAAAACTGATTCAGCCACCCAAGGTACCCATTTTATATACCTAACCATAACAATTTATTTTTAACTAAATATTAAATAATTGACTCATAAAATATATTGATTTAGAACATGTTATGTCTAATGACCATTTAAGAGCATTCTTGACAGGCCTCAAGCTGGTCTTTATTCTTATCAACTAGGGTACCTATCAAACTGCCTAACTTTAAAATTAATACAATTAACTAAGGTACCTATCCTAAATTTCTAACCATAAGTGATAAAATCATAAAGTTGATTCGATCAACTAAGATACCTGTTGATATGTGTTGTGACACTCGCCAACACAGAATTAAATATCAAGTATTCTATCCTCTCTTGAACAAGGAAACCTCAAAACAATGTGATCAAATAAGGTAATCCCAAGGTTAACAATGCAAACAATGCGACTTTACGATATATAGACTTAGTGAATGATGTGATTTGCTGTTTACACTAAGGGACTTAACGCTTTGCTGGAAATGGAATGTCAAACTAACTTAAACATCAAATAAAAGACAAAAGGATAAGGGTTAGAAAAATCTAATATGAGAAACTAAGGTTAGTGAAGATAATGGATAGTGCTTAGATAAATGGACTCCATAAATCAAGCTTTGTTGCCATGTGGAAACAACTACAAAAAACTGATGCAATCTCCAAAGGCAACGAAAGATTTTCATATTGTAAAACATTCACACAAATATTGAATATTTGGGCAATCCAAAGGAACATCCATGATCGAACTACTGCTAAATTAGTTTCAAACTAACCATACATTGCAATTTGCAATCAACAAACTACAAATGGTATGAATTGGAAATCCATAGAATATCATCGTATTTCTCCATTACAATCAATGAACTTCAATTAAAACTACACAATGTAAAATGTTGAAACAATACACAAAGATGCACCATAACTTCAATGAAAATCATGTATTTATTGCATTATAGTCATGGTAACAATCTCTGTTCTCCTCTTCCTAATACTACTTCAAACAAATGAAAAAAGCGAGCCTTATATAGACTTCCCAATTACAAATGAAGGGCTTAGATTGATTCTCAATCAACGGTCAAGATAATTCTATGAAACCCTAAAGTGGGGTAGTTACAAGTTACAACAACCACCACGTATCCTTTTGAGGAAAAGGACCAATGACAAATAATATAGCCTCAATGGCACAATTTACAAGTAGATGACGACACTTAATTCAATGCATCCACATGTCCACTTGTTGATGAGTCAGGTTTGATGAATCTGGACATGCTGACTTGACAATATTCGATTGGTTGATGATGAGTCGATGCCACCTCATCATGTACATCTCCTCAGCAATATCTCTTGATACTCAACATTTCTAACTTTGATTATCTCTTCTGGAACTATCTTCCTTGCAATTTTCTTGCCCCTGGGCTTCATTACACATTTTTGAAATCCTTTGTTATCTTCTCCTTGGATATCTAGGCATGCATATGATCTTGCCGTAGTCGAGCAATCCTCCACATTTTAATGCTCTTCATGTTGTAATGTCTTGTCCTTGTTGATGTCGTCTTGCATTAATCTTGTCTTATCCTTGTCCATAGTTTACCTTGATCGTCATAGTAATCCTTCTTCATGTTTTAGTGGGCTTGTCCTCTGTAATGCCCCACCAAGAAACCCTAAAGGATACAACTACAAACACTCAAAAAGAGTGCAAAATATATATTTTTAAACAATACAGAACACAAACGTAAAAAATAAACATTACAATAGAAGTTGCACATGCAAAAGACTTAACTCAAACTCCTAAAGGGTTTCCCAATGTGAATTACTTAATTAAACTAATTTTCACTTAAAATCAATCAACCACTTAAGAATTATATTTAACCATTAGGAAATTAGTTACATTAAACAATGATTGTTTTCATACCTTGCATGAGATAACAATAACATTACTATACTTCTTTCATGTTAACACATTCAATTACATTACAACAATGATATAATTAAAGATAGAAATCCTAACATCTAACTCACATCATAATACATTTCTTTTACATTGCAAGGATAACCTAGTATTACTATTGCACTTAATACATCAAGTCTCATAAAATTTTTATAATGATTACATAATATTACAACTACCATGATGACATACATATAACATATGATACAACCGACCACATAAAGGTCCAAGATATACAAATATGATCCAAGAAGAATAAGAAGGATCCAACTGGTACAATGGAATGAAGTGACACCAAGAGATACATCTGGAGCATCTGCAAAGCTAAACTCTCACAAGAAGGCACAAACAAAATACCCAATGGAAAGTGGCACTACCACCCGACCATGTGGCCCAAAGAGGAACCACCCCTCCGTGCTAGGAGATAGTAATAAGGCCCTCAAGCAAGCCACAACAAAGCATCACATGGTATAACATGTACATTAGGTACTCACACAAAGCATAAGCATACAAATATGACTCTCACAAGAGTGCTCCAAGTAACACCAACAAATGATTACACACTAGTGAACACAAGGGAAAAGTGTCATCGCATAGCTAGTATGGGTTATCCTGGCAGGCCTCCATAGGCCCCGACCCCCATCCTGGGTTATCCTGGTAGCCTCTCTCGAAATTCTAACCTCCATCCACGACTCATGCAGACCCAACAAACCTTTTGTGAAGACAAGGTAGTTGGTTTGCCATTCCAGGCCTTCCCATTGCATCCTGAGTCTGCACTAGCACTCAACCATGTGCGGGGCACAATTAATCTTGATTAATGTTTGAAACCCAACCCCAGTTTATCCTGGCTGCCACTTTGGGCCTCAGGCCCCACTTAGAAGCCACTCTTCTTTATGACACTACACAACCTCCAAGGAACTCCAAGGCAAAACACAAAAGCCAACCGACATAGGGAGTTCAAAACAAAATTGAAGAAACAACTTGGTTATACAAACCTTCTACCAAGGTTAAACGGATTGGGGGCATGAAACGAACAACTGGTCTATTCACAAAACAAGACCACCACCAAAATAAAACAAGTACGGCCACAATCAAAACTTAACCAAATCAACTTGCATGATCAACTTACATTCAACAACATGCCAACATCATACGAGAATAACTCTTTCAAATCAACACCAAAACCACCACCCAGAGTAAATACTCAAAGGGTACACTTGCACTCTAAACACATCCATGTTAAGGAATCATAGCGATTACTCAAAATATAATTAAAAGCTAATGTTATCTAATTGCAGCTGTTTCAATAACTGACTCTTTCATGATAAGAAAATCCACAATAGAGAATAACGCATAAAAAGAGTCCAAGTGAACATACACCCAAATAGACGAGCACAATGCTCAATTTTAAAAAACCATACACCCTATAAAACATCTCGTAGACTAAATAAGCCATCGTTCAAAAACAAATATAATTTTTTTCCAATTAAAGCCAATTTGGCTATAAACAAATTCCAATATCTAATTAATGAAAATAATTATTGAATACATTTAAAAACTAAGATCATTATCTAAATCAAAATAAACCTTTTCAATTAAAAATTATATCGACTAAACGTAATTGATGGCTATCAATATAAACTTTATTTTCACAAAATAATTTATGATTATATCCAATCAATCTTAACATTTACTTCATATTGCTAAATTCAAAATACATATTACACACACACACACACACACACACACACACACACACACACACACACACACATATATATATATATATATATACTAAAATTGAAATCTGATAATCCTCTTAACAATCCAAAATTCCACCCAACCTCATATTAAACTTACAATAAACCAATATATATATATATATACATAATTGAACTATCAAAAATATCCCACCAAAATAACATTCTTTTTAAACTGTGAGGACCACAAAATACCTGCGAATCTGCATACGGGGGCAGCATGGTTTTCTCCCATGTTGGGGAGGGGTTTACCCCTGCCCCCCTCATCCCATAGCGTGGTGGAAGGGGTCTTCCCCCCTTCCCGCCCCCCCTACATGACTGTGGTGGTGCCCTCTTCCCACCACGGTGGGTTGAGAATCACCATGGTTGTGGTGCCCTCTCCCCATGTTGTAGGATTTGGGCTCCACGACCCTCCCCCCCCACGAACTTTCATTTTTTTTAACATACATTCTCTCTGTGAAAATTTCAGAGAGGTATTTTTTAATAAATGTTTTTTTTTAAACTCTTTTTTCTTTTTTCTTTTTCTGTGATTACAAACAGAGATATTTTTAAAAAAACAAACAAAGAGTTGTATTAAAACAACAAAATCATCCAATTGAATTGTCTTCTTTGGGTCAATAAAATTTAAAATCTTGCTTTCTATTTGGCTTTTCAAACCACAATTTTTTTTTAAATTTTTACAAGACAAGCTGGAAAAACAGCAACCCCCATTTCCTTTGCTCCTTGAATTGGGCAAATTAAACCCCCCCTTTTCCAAATTCACATAGCACAAACCAAACAGACAGGAAAGATCAACATAAGACATGAAAATCAGATTTCCCATCTTTCTTTCTTCCCAAACAGAGAGAAAACTAGAAACACAACAGCTGACAAACAAACACAAATAAACTAATAGAGGTTTTAGAATTCCAACCTTCCATAGCTTTCTAGGGGAAGAAATTTGAGAAGAGCTCCAATTCTCCTTAAATGCCAGAGCTTTCACGAAAACCCCAATCACCAGCAGAGAGGAAGAATTTCTCCAGAATGGGAAAGATTCCCTCTTTTAAAAAAAATTCCAAATTATAAAGTCATTTTCCTCAAAAATCTATTTTAGGGCATAAATTCATTTTTTTATAAAAATTGAAAATCTCATTTTTAAAAAATTTATATTTTTCATTAAAAATACAATTCGCTCTCACACCAAAGTCAACATGCAATTTAATCCCTTTTTAAAAAAAAATATACAAGGCATAAAAATAAACCCACTATATGATGACTTTTAAACAATAATTTAAATCAATCAACCAAGCATGCTTGCATTATTAATTTAACCATAAAAAGGTACCCATAATAATTTATCCCCATTTAATTTATAAACACAATTCACATAAAACAACACTAGAAGAATAAATTAAGTCACAAAACGCATAACACACAAAACTCAACTTAAACAGAACAGAGACATGACCTGCATACCAACGTTGAAATAGCGGTCTACTTGGCGGTTTGACATGGTAGACAAAAGATTGACGACGCTCACAAACGAGCAAGGCTAGGGATGACATTAGGGCCATAGAACCATCTCCTCCATTTCCATCGGGTTAATTAGGTACACTCAGACCTATGGAGCCAGGTGGAGTCGGTACCTTGTACTTGCAATTTCCTGCATGACCACAAACTTTCTTTCTGAGTGCAACTTGTATAAGAGATGGAGGGTTTTGGGTGTGTGTGTCTATCAACTGATTTAGCACATCTTATATTGGGCGGTGTTGTGCGGTTGATTGCGCAAGTCCAATAGGAGCTTTTTCTCTTAGGAGGGGTGCTGTTTCTGATTGATTGAACAAAACAATAGCTGGATCTTCTCTAGGCGTAGAATCTCTTTCGGACATCATACTCTTGAAAATAAACATTCAAAAAGTTAAATAGAAAAGAAAGAGATAACTGCTCTCTATGAATTATATTAAGTTTAATATCAAAGATAAATTTTGATCAGTAAAAGTAGGATGATCATATACCATCTTTTGGTATGGAGACTTTTGGGTGCGTGTGTCTATCGATTGATTTAGCACATCTTCTATTGGGAGGTCTAGTGTGATTGATTGAGCAAGCAGAATAGGAGCTTTTTCACTTGGGAGGGGTGCTGCCTCTGATTGATTCAACAAAATAATAGCTGGATCTTCTCTCAGAATGGAAGTTTTCTTCGACACCATATTTTGGCAAATAAACATTCAAAAAGTTCAATTAAAAAAAAGAGATAGCAGTTCTCTATGAATTATATTAAGTTTTATAGTTAAAGGAAATTTTTGATGAGTAAAAGTAGGATAATTGTATACCATGGTTTGGTATAGATGAGGTGTAAAATTATTACTGATTATTTGATTGTTGAGGTTGCGTTCTTTCATATATCGTTCCTTCCACTTTACATTCTCAAATGCATTTATGAATGATGCATCTTCTTCTATTGGAAGGTTTGGTGTACTAGATTGAGCAAGTGCAAGAGGAGCTTGTTCTATTGGGATGGGTTCTATTCTCAATTGATCAATCATAAGAGATGGATCTTTTGTCATAGATGAATCTTTGCTAGACACCATACTGTAACAAACAAACATCCAAAATGCCAAATATGAAAAATAAAAATAAAAAGACATGATTAATGCTATCAAATTTTTACAATCCATGCTGAAATTCATTTATTGCTTCTGGATTTGATTGTGTATGTAAATTTTTATCACCAATGTTTCAAATCACACTCCATGATTTATCGTCACGATGATAAGAATTCCAAGGAAATGAAAATAATTGATATTTACATAGTGGCTCTTCTTAAACCATGGTAAATAAATGTTCAAAGATAAATTTTGCAAAATTAAATGGTACAGCTATTTACCATCTTTATGTATGGTTGATGAGCTTGTTCTATTGGGAGGGGTGCCACTCTTGATTGATCAAACACAACAATAGCTGGATCTTCTCTTGGAGTAGAATTTTGGTTGGACACACACACACACACGAAGTCTCTTGCAATTGATTTTGCAAGACAATTATCCCAAATTCACAAGTTATCCTAATAGGGGACATTACAATGCATCAAGAAGTCAATGTTGATGATGTAATATTCCACTTGCATCCATGACATGCAAATTCTCACCCATTTGTTCTTGATGCATCTTTTGTTGAACACTAACAAGGCAAAAGTCATGGTTTGAAGTTTTGCAAATTTTTCTATAAATTTAGAGAAGTAACCTTTCGCTATGCAACTCTTATATTCCATTAGAGCTTCATGCAATATCAACAATTGTGACAATTCATTTGGTTTGTGATTTATCCATAGCCTAGTTGTTTTTTTCTAAATCACCATAATCAAATGGACAATCGTTAAAACTAGTAGTAAAGAAAGAAACAATTTGGCGTGCTTCATCCTTGATTGGACATTCTTGTGTCGTTCACCAACACATCAGGAAGTTGATGTTGACGCAATATTCCTCTTGCATCCATGACATGTAAATTCTCACCCATTTGTTCTTGATGCATCTTTTGTTGAACACTAACAAGGCAAAAGTCATGGTTTGAAGTTTTGCAAATTTGTCTTTAAATTCAGAGAATTTACCTTTCGCTATGCAACTCTTATATTCCATCAGAACTTCATGCAATATCAACAATTGTGGCAATTCATTTGGTCTGTGATTTATCCATAGTCGAGTTTTTTTTCTAAATCTCCATAATCAAAGGGATAATCTTTAAAACTAGTGGTAAAGAAAGAAGCAACTTGGCGTGCTTCGTCCTTGAATGGACGTTCTTGTGTGTTGTTCACCAACGCATCAAGAAGTCGATGTTGATGATGTAATATTCCACTTGCATCCATGATATGCATCTTTTGTTGAACACTACCGGTGTCGAGGAGTGGGGAGGAGGGGTGAATCGATATATGCTAAAACTTAATCAGATTGAACCTTTTACTTAACATTCCTTCCTTTTACCATATGCATGAAAGTAAATAACTGAAACCACAAAAGCAACCACACATGAACACCAAGATTTTGACATGGAAAACCAAAATGAGGAAAAACCACAATGAGAACTATTTCACTATATTATTGTCAAGTTACAATGTTTAGGCCAACGGCCAAGGAGCTCACTGCCTTGAAATGACTTGCAATTAGGGCAAGATACAATAGGGACTTGCAAACACTGAATATCAGCTCTTCAGGGCAAGACACAAAACTTTTGATCACAGTTCACTGTTTAAAACCCCAGAAGTTGTGTTCATTACTGCTCTATTATACTTTCGAACCTCTGTTTTGCTTCACAATTGCTTAGCACAACCCACACTAGTTGACTATATGTTCCCACAATGATTCCATCCTTTGCAACATCAATTAGGTCGGCCTAATTAGATGTAATGTGCAAACACAAAACAGTTGGCCCCAAAACAATCTCCAATGTATTGTGGAAAGAAAAATGAGTTGTGTGAGGCGTCACACCTTCCTATCCATCCTAAAACATCGCCCAAAAATCCGCACACCACTGCATAGACCAAAACATTATAGGTCAGGTGCAAAAGATAAAGCGGTTAAGGTATGCCAATACAATTGACACCAATTATGATGCAGACCACCAATGACACAAGAGGATGCCCAAGATAACATCACCAAATATCCAGAACATCGAACAATCAAGCCACATCAACAAAATACTAGTAGACATAGGAAGGCAATCCATTCCTGTACGCTGACACTGGAACAGTCACACATGACTAAACATCAACTACGGATCCCAAAAATCAACACCAAAGCTTCATAAACTTCATGATGCATCTATATAAACCTTTTGAAGCATCCACAAATAGATTTCACACATCCGCATGATCACAAAGCTAACCCACTACTATCGTATTACACTGCACCACATCTAGACCAAAGAATGCTATCGAGTTACACATCCAGATCAACAAGTTTGACATCAATGACAACAAGAACTCATATTGACAACATCTTTGGCAACAAATTTAGTGCCAATTTGAATTGTTCTTTATGCTTTGCCTCCATTTGACAACTTGCTCCTCATTTTGCATAAACCATGCATCGTTGTGTGGCTCTATAAGCATATCCTTAAAACTAGGGCCTCTTTGATATATTGATCTTCAAATATCTTCAATTGTTCCTCATACAATTTGCATGATTGAAGACTGGTCATCCTCATAAATTTCTTCGTCTGAAAGCGGATTGTTGATTGATACTCCTCTTGGAACAGCTTGCAATTCTTCATTTGAATCTTTCTCTTGTTGCTCAACCGGATGTTCATCAAGGATTGCTTCCTCTTGAGATCATTGGAGTCACTTCCTTCTTCTCTTGTTGGTAAGACATCAAATAATGATGAATCTTGACAACCCTTTGCATCACTTATTCCTTTTGTCATGTTCTCCATTTTTGATTCTTGATTCTATTCATTAGTACCCACGATTTGTAGCTCTAATGTCTTCAAACATTGTTCATCACTTGCCAATATTTTGCTTGCTTAAATATCTTCAATTATTTCCTTGACTTCCACTTCAATACATTCTTCTTTTGACACAATGCTTAAAAGTTGTTTTCTACTATAATACCTTGATCATCAGGCTCAATCATGTTATTCTTTTGTGACTCACTTCTTTCTTTGCCGAATGATGCAACAATACGCTCTTCTATTGGTCTTTTATACTTCTTAGCTTCTAGGCATGCTGTCCAAATTTTGTTCGTAATGCACTCATTTGATGACTTTGGTAATCCAAACTAGCACTTGACTTGGTTGATGGCTTCTTCACACAATGAACATATAAATTCTGAATGGGGTGTGTTATGAATCTTGCACCAACAAGGTAGCAATATGTTTTCCAGGCATAATTCATTATCAAGACTTAACTGGTTCTCAATCCTCCATTTGAATCTTGTGAATGCGTCATACTTTTTGGAACTTTGAAATCATCGGCTTCTTCAAGTATCATTAGTTTGCGTATACCCCAAAAGAAGATCTTTCCTTGGAATGCTAACTCCATTCTTGACAAGAAGGTCAAGCGATGCATTTCATCATTTTCAGTCGTATTGTGGATTGTACATTTTCTTGTTATTGCAAATGGTGTAATTGTGCATTCAAAGCCCACCAAAGCTGACGAATATCAATTTGATGATTATCTTGACAACAAGAAACATGAAACTATTGCCCATCCATTGAGAAATCCCTTCTTTTTCTTTTTTGGATCTTCAACTTTTTGATTTTTTGGGGGATTTCACTTTTTTTTTTTTTTTTTTAACATAAAACAGTTCTTCCATTTTCCAAATTTAGCTTTTGAAAGCTAATATTGGTTCCAGCTTGCAGTAGATTTGAACATGAACATGCCTCTGTCCTTCTTAATTGTGGTAATTCTATTGTCGATCCAGCGTTCATGCGTTCAACCCTCCCTCTAATGCCGATTATGTTGATATGTGTTTTGTGACACTCGCCAACACAGAATAAAATATTGAGCACTCCATCCTCTCTTGAACAAGGAAACTTCAAATGCTAAACAGTGTGATCAAATAAGGCAACCCCAAGGTTTACAATGCAAGCAATGCGACTTTACAATGGATAGACTCAATGAATGATGTGATTTGCTGTTTACACAAAGGGATTTACGCTTTGCTGGAATTGGACTGTCAAGCTAACTTGAACTTAAAATAAAAGACAAAAGGATAAGGGTTAGAAAAATATAATCTAAAAATCTAAGGTCAATGAAGATAATGGATAGTGCTTAGATAAATGGATTGCATAAATCAAGCTTTGCTTCATCATGTGGAAACAACTACACAAAACTAATGCAATCTCTAAAGCTAATGAAGGGTTTTCATATTGTAAAACATTCACTCAAATACTGAATACTGACACAATCCAAATGAACATCCACAATCAAACTATTGCTAAATCAGGTTTAGACTAACCATAAACTGCAATTTGCAATCAACAAACTGCAAATGGTATGAATCCGAATTCCATTGAATATCATCATATTTCTTCATTACAATCAATGAACTTCAACTAAAACTTGAGTTGTAGAAACCATGCAAAATGTTGAAACAATACCAAAGATCCACCATATCTTTACTGAAAATCATGTAATTATTCCAGCATTGTCTTGGCAACAATCTCTGATCGCCTCTTCCTAATACTACTTCTAACAACTTATAACGTAACTATTCTATATAAATGAGAAGAGCAAGCCTTATATAGACTTCCCAATTACAAATGAAGAGCTCAGATTGATTCTAAATCAACTGCCAAGATAATTCTATGAAACCCTAAAGTGGGGTAGTTACAACCACCACCACCTTACATTTAATGTCGACCAATGAGAAAATTATATTGCTTTGAATACATATCCTTTTGAGGAAAAGGACCAATGACAAATAATATAGCCTCAATGGCACAATTTACAAGTAGATGATGACACTTCATTCAATGCATCCACATGTCCACTTTTTGATGAGTCAGGTTCGATGAGTTTGGACATGCTAACTTGTCATTATTTGATTGGTTGATGATGAGTGGATGCCACCTCAGCATGTACATCTCCTTAGCATTATCTCTTGATACTCAACATTTCTAACGTTGTTTAACTCTTCTGGAACTATCTTCTTTGCAATTTCCTTGTCCTTGGGCCTCATTACACATTTTGAAATCCTTTGTTATCTTCTCCTTGGATATCTAGGCATGCATATCATCTTGCCATAGTCGAGCAATCCTCCACGTTGTAATGCTCTTCATGTTGTAATGTCTTGTGCTTGTTGATGTTGTCTTGCATTAACCTTGTCAAGTCCTTGTCCATAGTTCACCTTGATCTTCATAGTAATCGATCTACTTCATGTTTTGGTGAGCTTGTCCTCGATGTTGATCCTCTATGCATTGTTGAGTTCCTTCTTTTGATCTTGTGAAGGTCGTTGTAGAATCTTCCTTGTGATCCTCTTGAATGTCTTGATATCTTTCTCATGTTGCAAAGTCCTTCTCCTTGTTCCACATGCTTCCTTGCATTGTGAAGTCCGTTTCTTTGTTCCATGTGCTTCCGTTGAACTTGAACACCTTGAGCTATTTCTTTTTCATGTGGTTGAATCCTCTTTCACAGTCTTGATTCCTTTCAATCATACCTGAAAAGATAGCAAATACCTTGGATCATGATAATGAATAAAAATCTTATGTTATCTCTAAAACCTTTAAGTGAAATGCAAGAGGATTATGACAATGAAAATTTAACTCCTTGCATTCCTAATTCTTATGGAATCAGTCCTCAGAATGTTTGTGAAACATCAATAATAACTTTAGCAATTCACAGAAATGCTTCATAAAACCCTTCAAAATCTGGAAACAACCCTTAATCTTTATATTTTTATGGATATGATGTCTCAAATCTTGAAACATTGGTGCTTGAAAATTCTGGAAATGATGTTTCAGGTCTGGAAATACATGAGTTCAAGTCTGATTTGCCCTCATATCCGCTGAAATTGATTTGGTTGTCACTAAATTTGCCTTGTGATCTGATTGAATTCGCCTCCTTTAGGACTTGGGCCTGATTTTCGTTGAAAAATTCCCTTCAACTTACCTGCCTCTAGGTCTGGTTTTGCTTCATTCTGATTGAAATTCTCACTTTATCTATGTTCCTTAGGTTTGGCTTCAATGCATAAATTCAGTCATAAACCTGCTATGATGGATCTGCTCCTTGATTTGTTTTGAACGTGTTTTTTGAATTGTAGAAATGAAGCCTTGTTATCCATAAATATATGCACCTCTCATTTGGAGTTACAATTCTTGATGAAGGTCGACCTATGCAAGAATTTTGTTTGCAATTTGTAAAATTCTTCACCCTTATCAGGTTGGCTAGCTTCATTTTGCATGTTGTACCTTAAAATTCCAAATTTCTTTCTTTTATCCAAGCTGGTTGTCCTTGTTTGAATTGCAATTGAATGTTATATATATAAGGTGAGGTGCTCACCTTGGAATTCACACCTCAAGCCTTCATTTCCAATTGAAATTCAACTTATGTCTGCACTTCTAGGTGGGATTGTGCCCCTCATTTGGATTTTAGTTTGGAATTTTAGGTTGTTCTTGTACTCTTGAACAAAATTTTGAGTTCATTCATTCCAAGGCAGAAATTAGGGATGTGTAAGAACTTTGGATCAAAATTTTCCCTTGTGAAACAACTTTAAGGCGGAAATTCCACTTGTGAATTTACAAAACATTCAATGCTCTTGAGAGTGTAAGGAACTTTTAGGGCGGAAAATTTAGGTGTGAAAGAACAACTCATGGGAACTTTGACTTGTGTAAGAACAAATGATCAGAAATTTGAGGTGTTGTTTCACAATCTTAATTTGAAATATGGATTACCTATGTCAACTTTGGAATTCCGTATCTCAACCTTGGAATTTCTGATGTCAATTTGGAAATCTTTTACTTCCGCTTCTTCAGTTTCAACTTTTCTTTGACAACTTTTCCTTTCACAACCCTCAACTCCATTATTGTCAATTGAATTTCCACACGATTTTGCCCTCTATTCTTCATGAATTTTCCATTCTTTCCTTAGAAATATCTCATTCACTCTCTTCAAATTCAGGATTATCTTTCATTTCATTTCTTCATGTTTCCACTTTATGCTAAGTTGCTACCTCACCTTATACTCTTCCTAGGCGAGAATTCCAAGGGTCAATGTGCTCAAGAACTTAAGCGTTGGGCCAAAATTCCATATGTGAAGGAACAACGTACTCATTGCTTGGGCGGGATTCAAGGGTGTGAAAGAACAAGGCACCTAAGTGCTGGGCAGAGATTTGGCCAGTGCAAGAACTCAAGAACCCTATTGCTGGGCAAAAATTATTGCTATGAAAGAACTCAAGGGCCCAATGGTTTGTGCAAAGATTTCAATTTGAAATTCATTGATAAGAACCCTCGCCCAACTTGAAACTCCTCATTTTTCCTTGTCATTTTCTTACATTTTTCATGATTTTAATCCATACCACTTGTGAAGAATGAATTTCTCAAATTTCTGTCATGGCAAGGTCGGAGAATCTGACCTTGACAAGGAATTTTCCTTATCTGGATGTTGGATTTCCATTATTTTTCCTTGACAACTTCTTGTCAACATTGACAACTTTGACAACATTGGACGTTCACTCCTGGACTTCGACCAATGTTTTAATCATACCACTAAAGACAAGACGTTGCACTCTAAGTCATTTCAAGGGTCGCTCAACACTCGCCTTATGTTGGACTGACAAGACATTGCTATCCCCTCTCAAAGGCTAAAAGATTAAAACTATTGCCAAGCTAAAACAAAACTAAGCAAAACCACCTAAACTAGCAAGTGAAAAAGTGGGGGTCCCCATTTGCAATGGGGCGTGTGTGTTTGCAACACAACAATACCTATCCTAAATTTCTACCCATAAATGATATAACTAGTTCAATCAACTAAGGTACCTATCCTAAATATCTAACCATACATGATAAACCTGATTCAATCACCTAAGGTACCCATTTTAAATGCCTAACCATAACAATTATTTTCTAACTAAATATTAAATATTTTTACTCGTAAAAATATATTGATTTAGATTACGTTATGTTACGTTAATTTTAGAACAGCATGATGGTCATTCCTGGTCCTTATTTGTTGTCACTTATTGCTATATATGATAATGCCCTCAGAGGAACTAATAGTCAAAGAGGCTGCAGTGGTCTGAGCTTGGCAAAATTATTGTGCCAAGACAAAAAATATTAAGCAATAGAACAAAATAAAATGATTTCCTCCATTGAACTTTCTATCCATAGAAAATTATATCTTGCTTACCCCCATTCTGTTGCCTATGTTGGCTGTGGGACTTTAGTTTGAAAAATAATTTGTAGACGACCATTTTGCTTTTGTACTCGTCTAAAATTCATACAACATTTCCTTAAAATTTCTCTTTTTACATATCCTCTCTCCATTTGATGTTGAAACAGCCCCACCTCCCTTGTTACCCTCCCTTGAAGAGGCAATAGAATCATAAATAGTAGAATATAAATACTCAAGTTTAAAATACCAGTTGAGTTTCAACTTTCAACTGCACGTGGCAAGGGAGACCTTTTGTTTTGGCTAATGGTAACTTTGGTAAGAGACCCAAGTAAAAAATGCTATGTTACCCTGAGTTTTTGGGATGGGGACGACAGGGGACGATGGGATGAGTTTTTGGGATGACAAATTTTTTGGCCCATTTTGGGGAAGGCCGGGGGACGGCAAAGGGGACGAATATATAAAATATAGGGAAAATTTAAAATATACGGGAAAATTTAAATTTTCATATGAAAAATAGATAAAGCATGTATATATACATTATATTCATATGAAAACATGGATAAAGCAGCTATATGTACATTATAGAACCTTAAAATACCACATTTGTGTTCAAAATTCATTTCAATACTCAATATACATTCATAATTCAGAATTCATTGTCAATACTCAATATGCATTTATAATTGAAAATTCATTGTCAATATGCCAGCACTTGTTGGATTTGCTGAAAATTTGATTGCTTTGCTTAAACAATTATTGCCGAAAATAATTGTTTTTATCGCATGTATCGTATATCCTTCCCTTTTAAATATATGAATATAATATTGTAAGTGATGAAATATTTATATCGTTCCCTTTTTAAGTTTTAAATATATCATATAATCAAACATGAAATATGGCAACGATATTATGAATTATCACATAGTCAAGACTTATGTTAATAATTTAATATCGTTGCCTTTTAAATTTTAAATAATGTTGTTAGATGGAGCTTAATCAAATTTGGAGGTTAAATTTTCCTCACTTTTATTGGCACAATTTTGCCCCCAAATTATTTAACGGGGGTAATTTGGGGGCAGTGCCCCCAAGACAGGGTCAAGGGGTAGTGCAATTTCCCTTTGTATGTTTGTGTTGAAATCAACTCGTATAGTTAGAATAATTTGAGCCATAATGTTATGAATTTGCAAATGATTGCATGATCCAGCAGATAATCTTCATGCTCACCTTAGTAGCCATACAAATTTTAAGAACGTGTTCAGATTCCTGGAATGTTGAAGAGGAATCCCTGCCTGAATTGTTGCCAATATGTGCACTGTTGCCTGATCCAATCTTATTGCTCCCATCTGAAGCATGAGAATTTAGATGGCCTGTGAAGGTTCTAATATAGAATTTTTTGTTGGAGATGGATATGCCACAATGTCACTCCAGGAGCCACCACTTATTTGTAGTTGATTGCACGTGGCTGTGCATATTCTTTGGTGGGGATTGCGATTGTGGCAATAATTTTGCATCAGAGTTTTGGAGCTCTTAAATTTTCTTTTGGTTGCAAGGGGAACTTTTGTTATCAATATAACTGTTTTTATGCACAGAATCAGGAAATATACACATTCAATACCAAAGGTTGTGAAGATAAATCTCTATCCAATAAACCAATCAAAGGATGAGATACAAGACTTGGACAACTACGACATGAATATCTGAAACTAATGCAAATTTGAAAATTAAGTTTCCTTAATATGGAAAACCATGCTTAGATCCTCCTCCTTAATGATGCCAAATAATCAGCCTACATATCATGCTTAATAAACCTATCTTATATGAACTTATAACATCGATAAATAAAGAATATCATCACCATAAGATAAGAGCAACAAGGCACAAATCAGAAACATAAAAACACAACATAACACAGGATTTACATTGAGAAACCCTTGCCGGGAAAAAATCCACCAAGAAGAGAGGTCAAGTATGCATTATCAACAATAAATGTCATTACAATACATTCATTTCCATTATCCTCTTTGCCTCCAACATAGCAGCACCTATGTACCTATGAACAACCTCCTTATGCCTCTCACCTATCCTTCGTTCCTGCAGAATAACTCTACATTTAACTGTTCTTCATAAATTCTACATCCAGAGCTGTATTTATAGAATGACGAGCTCCAAAACCACCAAACAAGGTGTCCAAAGAAGGCTATTTATTCCAAACGATCACAACTCTTGGGTTACCTGCATGGAACTTGAAAGAACACTGGTTTTGGCTCCAATACTTTCCCCTAAACTTGGGCACCCAATTTTGCAAGATAAACATTACATTGAATGTATTAAATGATGGAATACCAAGAGACACCTGTTGCCTCTTCCAAGGGCACTTGGAGAAACCCAAAGGTCACTCATTTCTCCCCTCTAAGTCATTAATTATTTCCATTCTAGGCGTCTGCATGTGGGGAAAATAATATTAAAAAATTGTGTTCACAACCCACCTTTACTGCTGCTAGTGGAACCCATCACCCTTTATGATTGTATTATAGATAATAGTAAAAATAAATATTACAAAATATTTTCCCAATACACCCTAAGTGCCCGAGGACACTTTTCAAGGATGTTGGAGTCATGTCACAAGATTTACTGGGTACATGGCACCTTAACCCTAACATACAAACAAAGATAATTTGCAAATACATAATGAAAGGATAGGGTGCCTCTTATAGACCATCGAATAGCTTATTGAGGGCTAACTTCTCTGACGGTTACAACAATATTCTGGTTATATGCAATGCACTTTGACTTGGAAAAAATTGTGAAGATTACAGATTACTGCAAGAGAACATATGCTTTTGCCTGTCATTTTTGGATGCAGGTTTTCCTCTCTTTTTCTTGATCAAATAACTGCATTTGTGGATTAAATTATGTTGCCAATGATAATGGTTAATCTGTTTTAATATTATTATTAAGTTATGAACTGATCTCATACTTGATGCAAGAACTACATTAGTGTCTCGAGATGAAATTTTTGAATGTGTTCCTGAGGTGATGAGTCGGATGTTGGTTGTCTTTAATGAAAATTTCAAAGTTTCTAATTCTTCATATTGTTGATGTGGTTGAACTGCAGTTTGCACGTCTTTATCCTCTTGATCAAACAGACATGTCCCCTGCTATGCGCTCAATTAATTTTGGAGATTCTGTTCCTCCATCAGTAGAAACGGACTCTTCTGCAAGAGATTATACTCCGCCACAGTATCTTACTCTCTTGTTCACAGACTTGGGTGTGTTGACACCATCTGCAGTCAGTGACGAACTTATTAAGCTCTACTTGTAGGCTGTTTCAACTGATGAAGTATAGAGGATTCAACAATTATGAGGGCATTCAAGTTTTCTCAATATGCCAGGAAATGGAGATGAAGAGGAGCTGAGTGATTTGCATATCCTACATGGTTATTACTACAGGTATCTAAACATGGCATGGTTAGCCCTTTTTTCTTCAATTATAACAAGATTGAGTCTTGGGGGCAGATGATTTAAGAAAGGAGCAATTTGCATATATGGTCATTTCACTACCATTAAACGTAGGATTATCCCCAAGTGAAAGAGTGTTGCATTCGTCACTGAAGTTATAATTTAGTATTTCTTGTAAATTGAAGCAGTCAATCCTGGGGTCTTCTCAATCAATGGCATCTGTAGTCAAAATTTACATCACAAGGAAACCACATGATTGCAGACGCATTGCATGTACTAACGAGTACACTGTGAGATCGATAATCAGAAAAATTGTACTTGTGAAAATTGTCAGCTTTTTATTCATGACTGCTTTAAGGCTTGGGTAACATGTCACACCTTGACGTTGGCTGATTTCTCATTTACTTGCAACAGATTTTTGTTTGGAATGAATCTTAGTGATTATTTCTTTACAAAAAGACAGAAAGCTAAAACAAAGTTTCAATTTATGTAATTATTAAAAGGTATTCCAGTGATTCTTAAGTTTATATGAGGATGAAGTATGGTGTTTTGAGGTCTTCCAGTGATTATTCATAGGTTTTCTGGTGATTAAGTGAGTGTATACAAAGATTGTGCGGAGTCGAAGATGCTTTTCTTGGTTAGGGATCTCTGCTCTGTGGTAGTTAATCGAGGGCTACCTCCATGGAATTGATATTTCTCTGTATCACATGATTCACTTTAGTTGTGATTTTGTTAATGTTGATTTTTCTTTTCAAATTCTTTTTAGGGTGTAAATGCGTGGTATTTTTGGGAAATATCCTTACAGCGGTTTATGTTAGTTAAATGGTTATCACCCAAGTCATATTTGCAGTGGAAAAGAAATTCACCTACAGGGTGGAAATCTTAGATGTGCTTAATTAACTTTTCATTGAACTCCATGTTCAATGTTTAAAATTGTTGGATCTATAATTACATGTGAAGGTAAATATGAAGGTTTAACTTAATACTGAAAATTCCGTCCTTATTGGGTATCGCTCAAGTCATATTTGCAGTGGAAAAGAAATTCATTTACAGGGTGGAAATATTAGATGCGCTTAATTATCATTTCATTGAACTCCATGTTCAATGTTTAAAATTGTTGCATCTACAATTGCATGTCGTAGTAAATGTGAAGGTATAACTTAATATTGAAAATTCCATCCATATTTTATATTCTTCTTTTTTCTCCCTTTCCAAGTCTTGATATGATAGCTAGTGTTTTATGTAGTTAAACAAAGATGGAGTTAAGACCCGACTAATCTAAATTATTTGTAACATTAATAACCAAACATTAACGTACATAAATAATGTTGAAAATTGCAGTATGAGTTGTATCAAGGTGCCTTGATATGAAATATACTCACAAATAACTCAAAAGGTAGGGTTACAATATAATTTTTTAAAGAGGAATATTTCTAAACTATTAGTACCTGTTTGTAATAGGATAATAACATATTTCAATTCAATTGGTTTTTCCTTCTTAACCAATTTTTGAAAGTATACTTAATAATATTTATTATATTTTGAAATCATTTTCTAATGCCCAATTTGAGATTAGGATCTTATACTTCGTATCACATTCTTAAATAGCCACTTAACCCACGCTTTAGCAAATCGGGCCGACCTGAAGCAAAGGAAAAATGATAATAAAATAAAAATAAAATATAATTGCAAAGGAAATGAGCCGACCTGTTGGTGTTTAAATGAAATTAAATCTATTTTGCTTTAGGGTTGACTCCAATAGCGATGTTAGGACATATTATAAGCAGCGCTCCCCTTGGAGATAGGCTAAAAATAAATAAATAACGATTATATTAATTTTGGCTGACCTAATCAAGGGGGAGGTGACCGTTGGAAAGAGGCATGTTGGGGGATATATAAAGTAGTCTTCGGTGGACATTAGAAGGGGAATTCATGGAATATCATTCAAATATCTGAGTTCAATGCAGATATAAAGGCACGATAGACTAAAGCAGCATATCAGAAATTTAAATACTTATATTTTGAATAAACCAAGAAGAATTACATCTGCAGATCAGTTATAAACAATCAGAACAGAGCATCAATGAACAACAATGAGGTCCTCTCCTAAGTACCTTCATGGTCGTGACTCAATGGTCTTGTGAGGCAAAGGGGGCATAAGGAGTGTTGCCCTTGGGCTTAGGAGGGAAGGATTCTTGGGACACCCTACGATAGTCGTGCCAACATCCCTATCATGATTGGCCACGAGATTAAGGAATTTAGATCATAAGAGAAGATAAAGGAAGGACGGTGAGGGGAATGACTACACGAATCCTCACTAGACACGCCACTTCTTGGTGGTGATCGAATAGTCCCACGAGGCTAAGATGGATTAAATATACACTCTTGAGTTTAGGGTAGCGGAACATTCATGCACCCTAACATACTCTTTATCTTAGCTTCCCTATGGTTGAGATCCATCATTAAGTTATTCCTATCTTATAATCAATTTAATGTTCCTCCATCCTAGTAACTAGATCTATGTAACAAAAGATTTGAGAGATTATGTTTTCAATGATTATCTAACATGCTTGTAGGATCTCAAAGTGGATGATCTAAGTTGGCATGTAACCCTATTCCATCTCCTACTTCCTTGGAAATTTAATTTTACGGCAAAACTAGGGCATTTACAAAACTGGATGTTACAAATTTTAAAAATATCTTAGCAAATTTTATTGGTTTGGTCACATTGATTTGATTACTTTGTTTTATAATTTTAAAACATTAGCATTTATTTTTGATCCAATTATGACTTAATTTGAAGTACAATTGAAAGTAGGTTGATATTTTCTTATATAATCATTTTTTGGGGTTGTAACATAATCACTGTCATTGCCCATTTACAACTTCTAATAGAAAGTGTAATATGATATTTTTATAAGTAATTTTTGTTTTTTGAATATCACATGTTCTTAACCAATCTCTTATTTAACCTTTACACCTATAACAACACATGATCTTTTTCTATTTTTTATGTTATCTTAATCTAATCTAGGTACCACTTCCAATATTTCTAGTGGTTATTTTAACCGAATGTTTATGAATCTATGTACAATCATTTTAATTATTCTTTTGATGCTCTACATTATGTGCCAATAAATGTTGTCTTGATGAGTAGATATACATATTACAACCTTCTTATCTTCTTTCTCCTTTCCCTTTTGAATCTTTGACCTTATCTTGCACCAACTTGTCTAACTAACAAAACAAATGACATGTACTTTTTCTCTTGTATATTTCTTTTTCTAATCCTTAATTATCCTCTTGCTTTGGATCTACGATTCTTGTAATGCCTAACCATTCCTAGTTTGATATATATGTTGTGTTGGTACTAAATGTACGATTGTAATGAATTTTAATACAAAATCAAATGTTTCCTTTGTGAAATGAAGAACTAAACCAATTGAAATTATGTTATAAGAATCTAATGTAATAATTATTCATGATTTGGTTTTCTATCCTTGAACTACTCGTATATGAAGTGGTGTTTCACCTCTTGTGATCATTGAAGGACCTACCTTTATGTATTAGTAGCTTACCTAGTCTCTTGTGAGGAGTATATTGGTACTCCGTGTGGTGGGTATGTAAGACCATTGCAATGGATCTACTTTTTCTTCTCTCTTAGAGTTACTTCATTTGGAGGTGGAGTAAGACCATCTCTTTTAATTATTTTAAGAATGTGGTTTTGTTGCATACTTGGATGCTATATTTACTCTATGATTGGCATGAGTGTATACCTTGTCCCTATGTGTCACATGAGTGTCTATTTGGGCTTGTTAAAATCTCCTAGCATAGTGGAACTGGATATTTTGATTCCACATTGTAGGGTGGAACAAAAATCACCATCAAGGACTAGAGGTTCAAGGTTTGTGGAGTGGGTTTTCTCCTTGGACTCTCATTATTGCATTTACTTTATTTACTTAATGTTATTCAAATGTAAAAAGTGTAATTGAGGATATTTGAGTCCTATTATCATGTTGTTGCAATGTTTTTCGGGCCTTCTTATTGGATGGATTGTAAATGTGCTACATAAGTGGTACCATTAATATAAATGTTTTTACTTGTATCTATGTTGTTACCACCCAATTTACATGCTTTCATTTAAATTTTTTTTTTCATGCACTTGGACAAAATAGACATAAGAATCCTTCAATTTGGCTCTAAAATGAACATAATGAGTCTTGGATTCATCTTGGGAGATGTTGTGTACTTGTTATGTCCTTGCACTTGTCCTATACATTCTTTCCAAGGATCTTGTGAAGGTTTTGGGCTAAATTAGACTCTCTTATATTGTGTTATAAGAGTCATTTAGTGTTGTTTCTTATTTCCATTGTATCGATTTTCTTAGGGAAACATATAGGAGCATCAGGAAATTCTTAATGCATCTCCCTACTTTCTCCTTCATGTATCAATGTTATGTGCTTAAGAGATAGAATTCTCCATTTGACCTTGTGTTTTTTTTGTTCTAGGGTTTTATGTTTGTTGAGGGTTGTCTTAGGATAGTTCGAGTTGTTTAGCTTGTCCTAGAGATTCTACCCTTTCTTGAAATTGCTCATTGGTCTATACCCTAGTATCATGTCATGACTACATTGCCCTATTTGGACTACATCACTTGCAGAGGACTCAAGTGCTAGAATGAGACTACAATGTCTGGGTGCCAGTGTCCTTTTTGTGAACTAGTGTCCCATATAGGTGCGATGTCCTGATTGGGTGCTAGTGCCCTCAAACTACTCAATTTTGCAGTGTCATCACCAATAAACCTTTGTTGATAATTTCCTAGGGTGGCCTTGTGTATGAAAGTTGGTCCCTTGGTCTCTAGTGCCTTTACAAGACACTAGTATGTTGATGTGTGTCTCATATTGGGAACTAGGACATCTCCTTGCCTTTGGAAGCACATAACTCCTTGGAAGTGACTTGTCATCCTTGAATTTGGTGGAGAGTTTGTACCTTATAGTTTAGTAACCTATGGTGTAGGATGGACTTTGAGTTATTTTTGAGCTATTATTGAGTGGACTAAGGTGATTGCACTCTCATCCTACTCATCCTCTTGAAAATTAGTAAAGTTGTCATTCTAGTTGAGCAACGTTGTTTCCTAGGTATTCCTTCTTTAGTGTTGATTTTTGAGTATGTTATTAAGTTTTTTTTTATGTGTGTTTGAT
This sequence comes from Cryptomeria japonica, assembly GCF_030272615.1. NCBI lineage: Eukaryota > Viridiplantae > Streptophyta > Pinopsida > Cupressales > Cupressaceae > Cryptomeria > Cryptomeria japonica. Next base: position 251,702,541 of record NC_081406.1, read on the forward strand.
GTGAATTGGAGGATGATGTTTCCCTTATCCTATCCTTATGTGTTTTTGTGAGAGAACATAATTGTTAGTTAGTACCTAATTGTTGTCAAGGTATTCTCATCTCTTTGGTGTTTATCATGGTGAACTTGTCTAATGATTATGAGTCTTCGGCTAGTGCCTCCTTGCTTATGCAATGTAGAGATTGTTATTGTTGTCATTGCCTCTATGCCAAAGTGTTCCTCATGACACAGCATGTTGTCGAGTAAGTGTGGCATGTTGCATTGTATGTTTTGTGTGGGGTTGTGTTTCAAAAAAAGTTGTTTTGTTAGGTTTTGCCTTGGTGATTCAAATAGGGCATTACATTTGATGTCAAAGCTCATGTTGCAACACTAGAATATTTGGTTGTGGTGTTCTTGATGCGTTTATTCTCAAGTTCTTATTGCAACAAGATAGTTGTAGGACTTCTTGCCTTGTGTGTCTTAGAGTGGAATTCTAGAGGCTTGAGTATACCAACCCATGTCTTATGTTTGTGGAGGAGGCATTCCTTCGAGGCCTTTCCACACTCAATAGGATTAAAGTGACGACTTTGGTTGATATTCTCCTAAGGTTGACATTGACCACTTTCTTGCATCATATTATTGTGTGGGGCATTGTTTTTTTGTGATGAAAATACATTTATATGCCTAATGTGAAAAAGGAGTAGAACTATGGTAGAGATTGTGTTTGTGCCTTATTATGTTTGAAATGATATTTCCCCTCTCCTTGTACATCAATTTGAGGTGTTTCATGTAAATAATTGTGCCTTGGTCTCCATTTAGTGTTGGTAGTTATACTTGTGTGGTAAATGGAAATGCTTGCTCAAGGGTGCATTGTGTCTTGGATTTATTTGAGTGCATTTTCTATATGAGTTGATCGTGTATGTATGATGAGTAAGATTTATAAGTACCACAATTTCATTCTTAACTTTTAATTCATGTGTGAAATTAAGTAGAGTATCAAATTGCATTAAGTAAAATCCAAAGATAAGTGAAATCATACGAGTATCAATGGTAGTAATCATAATTAGAAAATGAATGTCAGCGAAGCTTAAAATTGTTGTATTGTAATTGGAGATTTATATACAATGAAATGTGTATTTTGTCTAGTTAGCAAACCTCACAGTGTTAATTCCCAAAACTAGGCATCTCTCTCACTGCATAGTATGTAGAATGACATGTGCATTGTAGGAACATTATGTTGGTGAGGCTTAGAGACCCCAATTACATTATTTATTCTAGAGATTTATATAAATTTTAAATTATGGTGTTCTAATCAGGTATTCATAATGTTAAACACATGAGTAAGTGAATATATTGTATGTTGAATGTTTTGCTTACAATGCTATTCAACTATTGAATGTCTTTTATGTGAGTTTTGCATTTGAATGTCCTTGTTTGAGTAAAGGATTATTTATAATTATGTATGACTCTTGATAGAAGTAGAATTCTTTGCACGATCATAGAAAACTTTGTGTAAAGATTTAATTCCCCTAACTAAACCCTTTTTATGTGTCTTTGTTTAATATTTTTCTTGGTTGGATGAGTAAATGTTTGATGTAATCATGCTAGAATGTTGGGTTGAGACAAGACATAAGTCCCCCAACTAGGCTCTTTTGATATGTGCCATGGGTAAGTAAATTTATTTGTTAAGTAGAATTATTATATCTTAATTGAATTTTATTGCAAGTGAATAATTTTTTTGTACTTAATTAAATGCTATTTCAATACTCATATAAGAGGATAAACAAGGCATGTGTTATTTGGATGTACTGTTGTAAGGTGTGTGCCCTTGGGTTTGTGACATGGCTTAACTGCCTCATGTGGATTCTATGTCTAGTGGTTGTATCTGACATTAACAGGTCGATCTTTTGGTGTAATAACAATCACACTTGTAACAAGTGGTATCAGAGCTTGGTCACAGGTTCAAACCCCTCACTTGCTCTAGGGGGGATTGTTGCAATGTGTGCGCCCTTGGTCTCCTTGTGCTATGCAGTGCAATGCTTGGGTTTGTGACATGACTCAACCGCCTCCTATGGATTCTATAAGTCTAGTGGTTGTATTGGGTATTAACAAGTCAATCTTTTGGTGCAACGACAACTGCACTTGTAACATGTACCACCTTGTAATGAGAATGGAATATGATGATCTAGCATGATTTGGATGTATTGAAAGGTTTTGATAGTTAAACTATGGTTAATTCTCATTGTCAACTTGAGAAAAGAGATTCAAATGAATGTTTGGGAGAAAGTTATTAAAAGTTTTCATATTATTTTTGCATAGTCACATGTGAGAAATGACTAGCTATACAAAGAAATGATTTGGAAAGAAATTGGAATTGTACTCCCTCGTGGATGTGAGTGTTGAAGAAACCACAAGATTAGAGTTCGGTGGCTTGAATCAGTCTGAACATCAAAATATTTAACTCTTGATCTATTAAACTTCAAACCACAATTAACTTATTACTACAATTATGAAACATGAAATCACAAAACACAACAATCATGTGAACACTAGATTTACGTGGAAAACCATAAACAGGGAAAATAATGATGAGAATCGAACTCACAATATGAATAATTGATTACAATTTTTAGGCTCAAGGCCAAGGAGCTCACTACCCTTGAATGGACTTGCATGACTAAGGCACACAACCTTAGGGCAAGATACAAAGGGCTGCATAAACTGCCAAATGGAACACACCTTTTGACAGGTGCAAAAGATCAATAAATTGAAATGAACAAGATCTCCTAATCATGAAATTATCGTTGAACCATTGTGCGTCGAGCGACTAGTATCGTGACAAATACATCTTCACATGCTGGAGGAATGCAAATCATTTTTTTTTGTAGTATATTAAAAAATCTTTCCTGCATATTGAAACTTCCACTATACCATCCTTCTAAATACACCTCAAATTTGCTCAATATCACTACTAGACCACATAAAAACATCAAGACATTCTCTTCTAGACCATATGTAACATCCAAACTATGCATAGTGACATCAATGATAATACCAGATAGGTTGACATCAATGACAACACAAAACAACAACTCAAGTTTCCAACGTTCTCTGCCTTTGTCATTGATGACAATACCTGTACTACCAACAACAAAGAACACTGAACTCAAAATTAATCTCCCCTCCTTTGTCATCAAGGACAAAGCGTGAAACAAATCTCAAAAAAATCTCTCTACCTCTTCTAGATCAAACACTGATTATTGCAGCACTCAATGCTCCCTTGGGAGCAACCACCACATTAATAAAGGAGAAAAGAGTGAGCTTTAGAACTCCACTTGGATAGATGGAACACTTAAATGCATCTAGTTTAAAGGAGGAGGGGCAATAACCCCCAACTTCTATTGGATACTAAAGGGCATCGTTCACCAAAGCCTTAGTAAAGATATTTGCAATCTATTCCTTAGCGGGTGTTAGATAGTTCAAATAACTGAAAGACAAATGAGAGGGGGGGGGGGTGTGAATCAGTTGTCACAAATTATCGGAACCTTAAGAAATTTAAACTTTAATACCGAAACCCGAAGATCAATACCGAAATGCATAAACCAAATACCGAAATAGCAGATAAACCAATTAAGCATAAACAATAATCAGAGAATAAATACCATCCACATGACACCAAGATTTATAGGTGGAAAACTCGGTAAAGGGAAAAACCACTGTAGAAAGCCTACCCACAGTCAGATAATACTTCTGTAATAAGTGTGAAATACAATTAAGGGGCTCACACTTGCAAGAAGGCCAACAACCTAGAGCGCATTGCTCATCACAAAAGGAGTCTCATTGACTACATAAGTGTCCAGACTACAATCCATAAGAATGAATGAACTATAAAGATAACATCTCCCATGTCTGAGTATAGTTTCAGTTAAGCTTAATATTGGAGGACTAAATCCTCTTACATAAAACCAACTTGATCACCAATGATCAACCAAATCTTATATCTGAATGATTATTACATTATTCGCACATACACATACTCACCTTTGATCTACAATGAGATCTTACATCATATATATACAAACCCTCGACCATAAACAATAAGGTTGGGCACCAAACAATAATACAATTACATAATTACAAAAAATGACAGCCTTAGACCAAACAAATAGTATCCAACCCATAAGACATCCCAGAAACACATCGAGAGGTCCAATCCACACGTTACATTAAGCCGGTCCATAACCTAGATACACCGGGACATAGTATAGGTCCACACACTAAAGAAATGATCTCAATCCATCAAGTCTCAAATATGATCACCATTAGCATCCTAAAACTCTACCAAAATCCATACCAACACCACTTATGCATATCATCAAGGATCTTCATCAAAGCTCTACCGGTGAAACCCTCACCGAAACCACAAAACAAGCTTCCAATCAAACAGGATAGCATTCTATCACCAGATCAAAACCAGTTGACTGAACATGAATCTAAGTAGCACGAATAAGTCAATTCCATAACCCAAACATATCGGAGGATACCAGATCATATCGGATCCAACCCAACTAGAAACCACACAACCTAACAGGACCAGAAGGGTGCTGGTAAAGCATCCAAAACAACTAGTGTTGATATCAATGATAAAACAACAATGCAACACATAATCAATTCCTCCAAATGACCAACAATCTCCCCCTTTGGCTTTGATGACAACACTAGATTTGAAAAAAATCCAAGTGCCAAAAAATGCCAAACAAGTCTCCCCCAATGGAAGACAACCAACAATCTCCCACATAAAGATATAGCAATGAAGTTTTGAAACAAAGACCAAACTCCCCCTGTGAATGATATCTTTGTAAAGTTCTTTAATACACATATATCTCTCCCCCTAATGTATACAAATCCTTAAGTTTTTCACATAAATATCTCTCCCCATTTGACATTAATGCCATAAATCTAACAAAAATATCAAAGAAAAAATAAAAACCACTGAACCACAATGCTAACTACTCCCCACTGAGTAGTAGGATCCCCAAATCAATGCCAAAATGAATGATATCCCTGATAATGCATACCAGACTAATGCCAAATAACATCAATTAGTTTTTTGCCAGAGGGATAGAAACCCCTAATTTGCCTCTAAGGTACTCGAATGATTCTTTAGGCAAAGGTTTAGTGAAAATATATGTAATATGCTCTTTAGTGTTCACATAAACTAGTCTAACTTTATTTTCTTCCACCTTCTCCTTCAAAACGTTATACTTGATAGATATGTGCTTTGTCTTAGAGTGAAATACTAGATTCTTTGATATGACAATAGCAGTAGAGTTATCACAGTGAATAACTACCGGTTCAGTGAAATGCACTTTAATATCCTTCAACATTTGCTTCATCCATAAGACTTGTGTACAATTAGTAGCAACATCAACATACTCAGCTTCAACAATAGATAAAAAAGTACATGATTGTTTCTTGCTGATCCATGAAACCAACTTCTTTCCAAGAAAGAAAGCTCCACCAGAAGTACTCTTTTGGTCATCAACATCTCCAGCCCAATTTGCATATGTATATGCACATAAAGTAAAGTCATCATCCTTAGGGTACCACAAACCATATTCAGATGTACCTTGCAAGTATCTAAAAATTCTTTTCATCGCACTCTCATGATTTTCTCTAGGATCACTTTGAAATCTAGATGCAATACAAATAACATTCATTATGTCAGGCCTAGTTTGAGTCAAATATAGTAGACCTCCAATCATAGATTTGTATCTTGTAGGATTTATCGGTGCATAAACATCTTTCTTTGTGAATTTATCACTTCTAACCATAGGAGTACTTACTAGTTTAGAATCTACCATACCAAATTTCTTCAACAATTTCCTAGCATATTTAGTTTGAAAGATGAAATTATCTTTATCAGTCCGAGTAATCTGCAAACCTAAGGAAAAATTCATTTCCCCAATCATAGACATTTCACATTCTTTCTCCATATTATTAGAAAATTCCATGCATAACTTATCCTCACCTCAAAAAATGATGTCATCAACAAATACTTCAATAATAAATATATCATCATTAGTGAATTTTTAATATAGATTACTGTCAGCATTACCTTTAGTGAAACCAAGCTTCAAAAGATGTTTATCTAACCTTGCATAGCAAGCTCTAGGTGCATGTTTCAATCCATATAAAACTTTCCTTAACTTGTAAACCATGCTTTTATCACTTGATAGTGAAAAACCATCAAGTTGCTCAATATAAACTTCCTCACCAAGATACCCATTCAAAAATGCACACTTAACATCCATATGATAAACCTTGTAGTTCTTATGGGCAACATAGGCAAGAAATAATCTTACAGCTTCAATCCTAGCTACAAGTGCAAAATTTTCTCCATAATCAATTCCTTCCTTCTAAGAATATCCTTTACAAACCAATCTAGCCTTATTCCTTACCACTTGACCATCTTCATTCAATTTATTCCTAAAAACCCATTTAGTTCCAATAACATTCTTATTTTTAGGCCGAGGAACTAAAGTCCATGTGTTGTTCTTCTCTATCCAATCTAATTATTCTTCCATAGCTTTCATCCAACATTCATCTTTACATGATTCAATTATTGATACCGGTTCAACTTGAGAAATTAAACATACCTTATTAGTTTCCAATCTCCTTCTTGTCACCACTCCGTTTTTCTTATCCCCAATAATATGATCTTCTGAATGATTCAATCTCACATACCTAGGAGTCTTCTGACTCTCTGTTCCTCTTCTCGGTTCTTTAGTTACTGTTGAATTTTCTGATACTGTTGGAGTAACTAGTTCTAAAGAAACCTATAACACTGAGAGGGGGGGGGGGGTTGAATCAGTGTTATATTGGAATGATAATTTTTAGCCTTATTAAAACATGCATACACCAGCTGGTAAACTGATACATATAGAACTGAAAGAAGTAAAGCAATGAATATGCCAATCACATAAATGAGAACCATAACACAAATTTATACGTGGAAAACCTCAAAGAGGAAAAACCACGGTGGGATTTATGACCCACAATATCAATCCACTAGCCATATGAAGAGATATTACAAAATATGAGGGGCCTGCACTTGCAGGAAGGTTTATAGCCTAGAGCACACCGCTCAATCACAAAAGGAGTCTCACTGACTACATAAAATTCTAGACTACAATCCAGATAAGTGTGAACTGCTAAGATAGCATCTTCTATGCTAGCATACAGTTCCGGTTTAAGCTCTGTCTGTTCTGGTCTGAATCCCTGAACACTCTACCGAAATAGCCCTTACATAAATTTCCTCACATACACGATCTCTCTAATATATTTCACATCTCCTATATTATCTATTTCCAATTATATATTCACATGATGATTTACCTTGTAATAAAATGATCTATCAAATTGTTCTATATACCCTATACAAATTTACATGCCTTGTGTTGGCTTATAAAGATATTTACAATATCAAATTACATGTCGACCAGATAAAATAAATGCATAAACATTAAAATCAAATTTCAATGCCGAATCCAAGATATGTTGGCCTCTAATACCAATAATCTTTACTAAATCATGTCCGCCTACATTTCCGATGACCAAAGAAATTTCTCTATCCTGCTGGTGCTAGTGCTAGTGAAGTATTTGTGAATTGCCTGCCAGTACACCATAGAATCAAAACATGAAGCCAAAACACAATACCATGTTGCCATCAATGATAAAATAGTGAAACCAACCAATAGAGTGTCAATTGCCAACAATCTCCGCCTTTGTCATTGATGGCAACACTCATGTGAAAAATGGTCAAGATTTCATTTGTTGGTTTCATCCTGCCCTGCTCCCCTTGAACTGAATATGCAATATACTCCATATTTCCAAAAATCCACGGCTTCAAAACTCCCCCTAATATATGCAACTCTTTTTTATTTTTCACATCTATACTACTCCCCCTTTGACTTCAATGCCAAAAAAAAAAAAAAATGTCAAAGAATAAGAACTGTACAATGAATATCCCCAAAAATGTATTACCAGAGCTTAACAAATTTCAAAATTTCTGGATAAGCCTTCTCCAGTAACTCCAGATAAGTATCCCATCCGGTTTCGAATGTGCTGAAAATAGATACAAGTTCACTCAATAAAAGTGCAAAAGATTCTTTTTCATTTACCTTCGCCGGTGTGGGATTTCCCACCATATCCATGCATTCTTTCTTGTGTAGACAGAGTGAATCCAACTGGGGACTCACCAAGCCTCTTAGACTTCTGGCTCTTCTAATTATTTTGTTTCTTTCCTTTTCAAGAGAAAAAATTTGGTTCTTCAAAATCAAAATTTGACCATCAATTGATGTAGTCAATGAAATTAATCCGTCAAAAGAGTTAGCAATACTTGCAATTTTCTCCTGAATCTCTTTTATATTTTTATCTATATTTGCAGTAAGCATTTCAGTGTTACAACATGCCCTAGATATATTTGTACATTGTTTCAAAGAATTTTCTATTAGGATCAGCTTCTCCTCAATCTTTTTCTTCTCTGTTTCAATTATCTGATTAAATGTAGCTCTCTTAGCCTGAGTAAACCTTTCTAGTGCTTGCCGGTTTGAGATTTCCTGTAAGGATTGAAAGTCCTTTGATATATGCTCAATGATTATCTTAAGCTTGCTGGATGGGCTTGCTTCATTTTAAAGGACCAGTCTGTGTAAAACGATGATTGGTTGATCTATAATCCCTTTATCTGTGGATCCCTCCTTCATCAATTTTTGTGCTGCCATCATCATTAGTTCACTGGAACTCATTTGGGTGATGTTTTTCTTTTCTACTTGTGAGGTGTCAATTGACAATAATGATGGATCAACAATCTGTTCTCTGTCGGATTCCCATGCCTTCTCTTTTGAAGATTTATCCTTTATAACCTCTTCACTTGCACTAGTGGCTTCGTCACTTGGTGTAGTCTGTGTAACTGCCGGTTCCTCTATACGACTAATAACCTCAACCTGTACTCTCTATATTGACTGGTATCTCGTTATTTTTCTGTACATCTGTATTTATCGGGGGCTCAATTTCTACGATCTTAATATTTTTCAAAATTGTGGGTGAAGTACCCATAATCCCCTTTCCTTTTCCTTCAACTAGGGTATCTACAATATCTGTCTTGGTTTCCGGTGAAGTAAAGAATCCTATGCTCTCTTAAATAAATTTAACACATGCTTTTTGGGTATCCTTTATTATTTCATTTACTCTTCCTAGCATCAGGCTAGTTATCGTATGCTTACTATTGAAAATTTTTCTGTCTGCCACCTCAAGTGTCTTTTCTATTTCATCAAGAGAAATAGTAACACAGATAGATAACAACACTTGAATTTTAATGCATTTATCCTTTTGCATAGATGACACTCTTCTCGCATCTAACATGTTATACAATTCAACATGTATTTGATTTTCTATTTCTATTAAGGCTTTCTTATAAACATCCAAGTATAATAGGACTGCTTCCTCTACCTCTCTTTGTTCATCCTCCTTTAAGTGATCATAGTAAAATTGAACATTCATCAACATGCCATCTTTAGTGATTTCATCTACTAATTCTGCACAAGTTTTAGGTAGAACCTTACCAGAATCAATGTCATCATTTTGCTTCCTCTTTGCAGTACCAAATGTAGGTGTAGCTTTAGGTTCTTTCTTTCGTACCAGTAGCTTGATTGTGACCTTCCTAACCAGTTGCTTCTTAGTTTCTACCTTTGTTTCTTCTGGTTTATTCCTAACAACCCTCTTTAATGCCAATGGTGTGTCATCTTCAGATTCAGATTCTACAATAACAAGCTCAATATGAACTACAAGATCCTTCCTCTTTCTGCCTTTCTCTGGAACAACATCAATTAGTGCTTGAGTATCCTTTGAGACATTCTCCACAAATTTGCTTTCTTTTCCTTCCCATTTCTCTCTTTTCTTCTGGTTGAACTCTGTTTCAACCTCTTGAGTTTTTTTCCATGTAGTACCACATGGCTTCTCTGCCTCATCTATTGGTACATCAATCAACATTTTTGCATAGGCATCAAGAATTTGTGCATCCACCTCATAACCCATTTATTCAATCCAAATCTTTCGGGGCTTAACTGCTTCCATGAGTGTCTCACCCTTCTTTACCATAAAGCATATGTCGTTAGAATAGCTTTCTACAATATTCTCAGGTACCCTTACCCTAGACCTCATAGATTTTTGGAATTCTTTAAAATACCCCCATACCTTATCATCTCTCTGTCTTCCTAGAGCAGCAATTGACTATTTCAATTGTCTCCCTACCGGGATGTCAAAAGCCCATTCCCTCTTATGAGAAACGAGTGTATCATTCAGGAAATATAACATTAGACAAACTATCAAGTTGCCGTACCAGAATGTACCCTTCTTTTCACCCTTAGTATTCCCTAGATTTATCAACAACTCATCAAGCATCCAACCACATAGATCTAATTTTGTATTCTCTCTCATCATTTTGTATGCAGCCAAAATGCATGAAATGGAAACAGAATTCAGTCGGTTTGACTGAGTTACCTTATATCCGATGACCATGCTACCAAGTTTGATGTTTGTGTTGGTGATAGTGCTCACTTTCATGGATCTTTTGTCAAATGTTGCATTGGTGATTTTTCTCACGAAATCATTTGAAACCTTCTTATTTGGATGTTTCGCAACTGATGGTAAACCAATGATTGCCTGGATGGCTTCCTTGGTGATTTTGTGAGGTCTGTTTAGCCATATAAATTCCCCATGTAATCTTCTCAAAACGTATCTAATTATCTCATCCTCAAATTCTGGAATATCCAGAATGTCAGTAAACCCTAGGTCTTCAATATGTTTGAATGTCAGTTTGATCTTCCCAGATTCTCTCATCAACTCACTCATATACATGCCCTTAATTTCTAAAGTTCCCAAGTCCTCGATGTGATAGTGAATATATGCCCTAACATCCTCTACATAGACAACTCCCTCCAGAACTCGAGAAAAATCTCCAACCGAATCTTCCAGGATAGCCACATGTGGATACCACTTGAAAATTGGCCTGGGGCGGTCCTTGACCTCTACTACAATTGGGTTTGCAACAAATACAGGAATAGATGATGATCTCGCTTCCATTTTTAAAGACAAATACCTTTTGATCACTTTCGATAAAACCTTCAACAAATTCTTCCAGATGCTGGTGAGATCGCTCAAGAAGAAATCTGATTGCTCTGAATTGACTTGATCATACTTAGTCACTCTTAATCGCTCTGAAATTTCTCTGAATGCAAGGTGATTAAAAATGAAGTGTATTCGACCTTTTAACCTTCGAGAAAAACCCTAATCTTCCATTGACATAAATGACTGCCGGTGAAAGATACCAGATCTTGCTCAAAACATATCCATGCCGGATAATCATCTCCAATATTTGGAACATCTTCTAGAACCTCTTCCTGGGGCATATGCAACATCTTCATGAGTTTTGCCTACCCCTAAGGCATCTACCTCAGTTACCAGATGAGCTACCTGTCGGTGTAGGAGCAACCTCTTCTTCCTGATAAGTAACTTGGATATTCCCATCTGATGATTGTTCTTCAGTCTTCCTAACCCATCTCTGAGTATGATCTTGTTGGATTTCACTAACCTTCTCTTTTCCTTTCTCATTTGATCCTCCATTACTAACCAGTGGATTTATGCTTCTACATAATTTAGCAATATGTCTAACCTTATTACATGCATAACATGTAACATTGTTCTTTTTAATTGATTTGCTAAAACTGGTGAAATTTCTTGACCTGCACTGATTAGCCATATGTCCAAATTTTCCAGAAGCATAGCATTTAACATTCATTCTAAAATCTTCTATTTTATGACCAAACTTATTGCATTTAGAACATTTACAGGGACTAGAATTAGGGTTCTAATTTGCTCTTTTTCTATATTGCCTAGCCATGTGACCAAATCTATTGCAAACAAAACATCTACTGTTGAATTTAAAAGCACTGAATTGCCTTACCAGTTCCTTATGGTTTTGATCTTCATTAGCAGTATCGAAACTCTGTCCTTGCTCAAATCCAAGTCCACTAGAATCTCCAATCTGCCTAAGTCTCTTCAATAACTCATCTAGCTATGCTGAGCAAATTTTGAATTTTTCCTTATACTCACTTGCAGAAGTTAGATCTTCTCTCAGAATTATCATTCATCTTTCAAGCTCTTGCTCATTATTCTGGGATTGTATCAAATCAATTCTTAATAGATCATTCTCATGAACCAACCTACCACATTCTTCAAATTTTTTCTTCAAGGATACAACAATATTTTTTTCCTTCTTTCTGTCCTCAATCTCCTTAGGCATTCTCATAGTTATAACTTGAATTTCACTTTTCATAACAATGTTCTTCTGACTCAATTTCTAACATTGTTCTTTAAGTGCATCTTTCTCTTCATCATCATGACTTTGTAGAAGTTCCTTCCTCCTAGCTTGAACTGATGATAGCCTCTCTTGTAGGACAAGAATGAATTCCTTAGAAGAATTCAATTCATCTTATAGCTTTAAGTTCTTCAACCTTTCAACATCATAATCTTCAAGTGCCATCTCAAGTTGTTTCTCCAAAGACATATCAATGGATTCCGGTTTCGGGATCTTCCTCAAGCTGTTAAACTTTTTTTGAGGTACAATGCTCTGATACCAATTGTTGGAAACCAATAACACTAAGAGGGGGGGGGGTGAGTTAGTGTTAACCAGAATGATAATTTTTAGTCTTATTAAAACATGCATACACCAACCGGTAAACCAATACATATAGAACTGAAAGAAGTAAAACAATGAATAAGTCAATCACATAAATGAGAACCATAACACACAGATTTATACGTGGAAAACCTGAAAGAGGAAAAATCACGGTGGGATTTGTGATCCACAATATCAATCCACTGGCCATATGAAGAGATATTACAAAATATGAGGGGCCTCGACTTGCAAGAAGGGTTACAGCCTAGAGCACACTGCTCAATCACAAAAGGAGTCTCACCGACTACATAAAATTCCAGTTTAATCTTTGTCTGTTTTGGTCTAAATCCCCAAACCCTTTACTAGAATAGCCCTTACATAAATTTCCTCAGATACATGGTCTCTCTTATATATTTTGTATCTCCTATATTCTCTCCTTCCAATTATATATTCGCATGATGATTTATCTTCTAATAAAATGATCTATCAAACTGTTCTATATACTGTATACAAATTTACATGCCTTGTGTCGGCTTACAAAGATATTTACAATATCAAATTACATGTCGGCCAGATAACATAAATGCATAAACAGTAAAATCAATTGCTGATTCCGAATCCAAGATATGTCAGCCTCCAATATCGATACCCTTTACTAAATAATGTCAACTTGTATTGCTGATGACCAAAGAAATTCTTCTGTCCTGTCGGTGCTGGTGAAGTATCTGTGAAGTGCCTGCCGGTACACCATAGAATCAAAACATGAAGCAGGAACACAATACCATGTTTCCATCAATGACAACATAGTGAAACCAACCAATAGAGTGTTAATTGCCAACATGTTCAACATCCTGTTCTGGTAAAAGTGCTACCGGTTTCAATATAATCATTTCCATTTCTGATTCTTGCTCATAAACTCTGATTTGACCTTTATTTAGCTTATCCACCTTGACATTATCATTCTCCACAATTCTCTGCAATCTCTTGTTATAACATCTATATGCCTTGCTTTCATTAGAATAACCAAGAAAAATTCCTTCATCACATCTAGGATCAAATTTCCAATGATATCATCTCTCCCGATATAAAATTTACTACCAAAGATTCTAAAATACTTAACTATAGGTGTATTGCAAAACCATAATTCATAAGGTGTCTTACCGGTTTCTCCTTTGATATGAACTATGTTGAATGTATAAACCATTGTGCTCACTTCTTCTCTCCAGTAGATATGAGGTAGAATAGCTTCCATCATCATTATTCTAGTAGCATCCAAGATAGTTATGTTCTTCCTTTCCACAACTCCATTCTGTTGAGGTGTCTGAGGAGCAGAAAATTATCTTCTTATACAATGCTTCTCACAAAAGTTAGTAAACTCACTGGATGTGAATTCTCCACCATGATATAAACTCAAACATTTAATCTTTAATCCTGTCTCTATCTCAACTTTAGATTTAAATATTTTAAACTTTTCAAAAGCCTCAAATTTCTCCCTTAGAAAAGTTACCCCCATCATTCTAGAATATCATCAATGATTAGCATAAAATATCTCACCTTGAAAACTTTTAACTCTAGCAGGGCCACATAAATCAGTATGAATAAGATCAAGAACATCATTATATTTATCTTGTATACTCTTAAAATAGGTTATGACCTGTTTTCCCATTTGACATTCCCTACATACCGAATGATAGGGCTTCACAATCTTAGGTATATCTCCAATTGCCTTAGTTGAATTGATCTTAACAATGCAATCAAAATTCACATGACATAGCCTTTAATGTCATAGCCAACTCTCATCAATTTGTGCAATCAAACATGTCTTCTCACCAAAATTCAAATGAAATATATTACCTTTTGTCTATGTACTAGTTGCAATCTCCAAACAAGATCTATTAAAGATTTTCCATTTTCCATCCTTGAACTATAATTGAAATCCCTTATCCACTAATTGTCCTACACTCAAAAGATTATGTTTCAAATATTTAACAAAATAAACATTATTAGTACTGTTCTTACCATCCAATGATATAGTTCCTTTTCCCTTGATCATACATTCATTGTCATCTCCAAATCTAACCAGACCGCTATCAAATTCTTGCAAAGATAGAAAATTCCCTTTATCTCTAGTCATATGATGTGAACATCCACTGCCAATTACCTATCCATCCTTATCTTCAATTTTAGAAGCAATTGCCTTCTCTTCAGATACATTATCTTCCAATGCTGGAACATCTTCCTTGACAGCCAGGAACACCCATTCCTTTCCATTGCCGGAACCACTAGCAGAGTCTTCTGTCGGTTCATCATCAGAATCTGTCACACCTTCCTCATCCTCTATGTAGCATCATTTGTCTTTGTTTTTCTTGTACTTATGCTTGTTCTGATATCCAGGGTTAGGTTTAAAAGATCTTTTATCTCTTTCTTCAAATCTTAAATTCCTTTTAGGACATTTAGATGCAAAATGACCAATCTTATTACATGCAAAACATTTAAAAGGTGATTTTCCTTCATAGTTACATCCTATCGGTCCTTTAGGTACTCTTCTAGAAAATAGGGCTTCAAGTTGCTCAAATTCTTCATCTTCTCTCTTCATATCATCCAATTCCTTTGCATATAAAGCTCTCCAATCTTTCTTGTCGGTTGATGATGCAGATGCATGAAAAGTAGGTTCAGACTTCACAGATCCAGAAGGTCCAAATTCTTCAAGATCAAAAGAAGATAATTTCCCAACCAAGGTATCTCTATTGACATAAGTATTAGCCATTGTTCTTAATTCATTAATAGAAACAACCTTCACCTTGTAAACCGGTGGTAAAGCTCTCAAAACTTTAGAAACAATTTCATCTTCACTCAGAGTTCCACCACAACATTGAATTCCCATAACAATCTCATTTACCCTTTCCATGAATGCAGTAATCCTTTCATCTTCTTCCATATTCAGGTTTTCATATCTCAACCGGTAACCATCAAGTTTAGAAATATTCATAGTAGGGTCACCTTCATTAAGAGTCTCCAACTTATCCCATATAGCCTTTGCATTTGTTTTGTCAGTTAATCCCATAATTTGCTGATAAGAAAGTACACACAAGAGGTCTTCTCTTGCTCTACAATCATTCTCAAGCTCCTTATCCAAGTTTTTTGGAGGAGGATTTCCAGATGCCGGATTATAAGGTGTAACACCATTCTGTTGGATCTCCCAAATTTGCTTACCAAGACATCTCACATGAATCTCCATCCGAATCTTCCATAATGTGTAATTTGTTCCATCAAGCCTAGTAATATCTTTCCGTAAGATAGCTCCAGATGAACTAGATGAACTTGAACTGTTATTTGCCATAGGATCTTCCTCAAGTGGTTAATCTTTCTATACATAGGACCAAAGCTTTGATACCAATTGTTATACAATTCAAATAACACAAGACAACTGAGAGGGGAGGGGGGGGGGGTGCGAATCAATTGTCATAGATTACTAGAACCTTAAGAAATTTAAAGTTTAATACCGAAACCCAAAAGATCAATACCAAAGTGCATAAACCAAATACCGAAATAGAAGATAAACCAATTAAGCATAAACAATAATCAGAGAATAAATACCATCCACATGACACCAAGATTTATATGTGGAAAACTAGATAAAGGGAAAAACCACGGTGGGAAGCCTACCCACAGTCAGATAATACTTTTGCAATAAGTATGTGAATTAGAATTAAAGGGTCCGCACTTGCAGGAAGGCCAACAACCTAGAATGCACTGCTCATCACAAAAGGAGTCTCATTGACTACATAAATGTCCAGACTACAATTCAGAAGAATGAACAAACTGTAAAGATAGCATCTCTTATGCTTGAGTATAGTTCCAGTTAAGCTCAATATCGGAGGAATAAATATTGTTACATAAACCCAATTCGATCACCAATGATTGATCAAATCCTCTATCTGAATGATTATTACATTATTTGCACGTACACATCCTCACATCCGATCTACGATGAGATCTTACATCATATATATACAAACCCTCACACATAAACAATAAGGTCGGCCACCAGACAATAATACAATTACATAATTACAAAAAATGTTGGCCTTATAGAAAACAAATAGTATCCAACCCATAAGACATCCCAAAAACACATCGAGAGGTCCAATCCACATGTTACATTAAGCGAGTCTATAACCTAGATACACTAGGACCCAACATAGGTCCACATGCTACAGAAATGATCTCAATTCGTCAAGTCTTGAACATGATCACCATCAGTATTTTGAAACTCCACCAGAAGCCATGCCAATACCACTTATGCATATCATCAAGGATCTTCATCAAAGCTCTACCATTGAAACCCTCATCGGAACCACAAACCAAGCTTCCAATCAAACATAATAGTATCCGATCACCAGATTAAAAACAACTGACTGAACATGAATGTAAGTAGCATGAATAAGCCAATTCCATAACCCAAACATACCAGAGGATACCAGATCATATTAGATCCAATCCAACTAGAAACCACACAACCTACCGGGACTAGAAGGGTGCCAGTAAAGCATCCAAGACAACTAGTGTTGACATCAATGACAAAACATAAGTGCAACGCATAATCAATTCCTCCAAATGGCCAATAGTGGGTACATACTCCAATCTAACTTCCTTCTTTGTGAAGTTCTCTCTTAAGAAATTATACTAGATTAAAATGTGTTTAGTCCTTGAATGCATCACTAGATTCTTTGAAATGTTAATTGCATTTGTATTATCATACATAATAGGAATTGCCTCATCACACTTTACCTTGATATCTCTAAGAGTTCGCTTCATCCACATTACCTGAGTACAACAAGATGCTATCACAATGTATTTTACCCTTTTAGTAGATAATTACACCGAATCTTACTTATTACTCAACCAAGAGATCAATCTATCTCCTAATAAAATTGCACTAGCACTTCTGTTGTCATCAACACATTTTACCTAATACATATCTGTATATGCTTTCAAAGTGAAATCATCATCCTTCTTATACCATAATGCATAATCTAGAGTCTCTTTCAAATATCAAAATATCCTTTTCACTGTTTGATCATGGGATTTCTTAGGATTAGCTTGATATCTGGCAACCAAATAGACAACCTACATAATATCTAGGCTTGAAGTATTCAAATACAACAATCCTCCAATCATAGTTTTATATTACTTTTTTTTATCAACATCCAGATATCCTACAACCAGTAGCCATAGGGGTTGCAAATGGTTTAGAATTATCCATTCCAAATTTCTTCAACATCTCCTTGATATACTTGGTTTGAGAAATAAAAATACCTTTTTATCATTGAGTAACTTCAAGACCAAGGAAAAATGACAACTCAAATATCATATATATCTCAAATTAATTTTGCATCTCTTCTACAAACTTCCTACACACATTATCATCCCCTTCAAATATGATATCATCAACATACACAAAAAAAAAATCAATAGTTTATCACCTTCAATTTTGAAATAAAGATTGCTATCTGTAATTCCTTTTCTAAAATTCTGCTACAACAAATACCTATCAAACCTTGCATACGAAGTTCAGGGAGTTTGTTTGAGTCCATAAAGAACCTTCTTGAGTCTGCAAACCATATCTAGATCTTTTGAAAACTTGAATTCATCTGGTTGTTCAAAGAATACTTCTTACAATTCTCCATTCAAGAATGCTGACTTGACATACATCTGATATACCTTAGAGTTCTTGTAAGCAACAAATGCAAGAAACATCCTTACAGTTTCCATTCTTGCAACTAGAGCAAATGTCTCCTAAAATATATGCCTTCAACTTGTGAATAGCCTTTACACACTAATTTGGCCTTGTTCCTTGTGAATTTTCCATCTTCGTTTAGCTTGTTATAGAACACCCTCTTAGTTCCTATCACATTCTTATCCACTAGTCTAGGTACTAGTTACCATCTATGATTATTGTCTATTTGAATCAGCTCCTCTTCCATTTCCTTTATCAAAATTTCATCCCTATTAGCTTTCACATAGGTCTTTGGTTCCATCTGAGATAAGAAACCGTAATTTGCTTGTTCCCTAGCTCCTACAAGTCTTCTTCTTGTCTGAACACCTTTATTCTTGTCTCTAATGATTTGTTCCTCTGAGTGATTCTTCCACACATACTTTGTTGGCATCTTAGGAGTCTGTGCAGGTTCTTTTTCTTCCACACTTGTCTCTTCTTTTTATTCTAGAGCTTCCTTCTCTTTTGAAACAACTAGAGTAACCTCTATTTCTATCTTAGATTTAGGTATAGTCTCAGTTTGATTTTATTGCTCACTAACTTTGACATTTGCACTCTACACAATCTTGTTTAACCATAATTCTTTATTGTTGGTGAGAGGAATTTTAATGTTTGATGTGTGGTGCATTATCATTTCGACCTTTGTGACATCTAGGAGTAAGTCAATTTCTAGAGGGGGAGGATGTAATGACCACACATTCTTAGCCTAAGATATATGATCTAGTGGTGCTAAATGTATCATTGAGTTGCTAGATGATCAAACTTTGATTCTATTATGGATGGATTTAGTATAGTGATATTTTGTGAAATGTGTTTGTGTTACAAGATTTCCTAAACTATTATTATGCTACCATTCATAGTCACACACATTAATATTTCCACTGTAATTAAATGCTATCATGATTTGTATCGTTGAAATGTAATAAAATTATGGTTATGATATTAAACCCAATAGAGTGATTACTTGATGCTTCAGCTATTGATATGTACATATTGAGTAGGTATGCTTAATGTGTGTGTTAAGTGGTTATAGATACATAGTATGAACTCATTTGTCTCCATAGGTTTGGGCATACTCAGGTAGTGGGAATATGAAGTGTCACATTGGCTGTAATTATTTACCTTACCCATCATACTTGATACGAGTAGGATACACTATTTTTTCATTAGTGTAGACCTAAATTGTCTTTTGTATGATTTTGAAAGACCCAACCCTATGTGCATGTCCTATATATGTGTGTTTTAATATTTGGTTTGATTCATATTTTTTGTAAATTAAATATGAAATATCTTTTTATGGATTTAAATGAATTGTTTGGTTTGGGTGAAAATAACGTAAGTAAATTTAGGTTATTTTATTTTTGAAAGGATCTTGGGCCACAAATTCTTATTAGGGTTAATTTATTCATGAATATTAAGTGTTTTCATATTGTTATTTTATAGATTCAAATCATGGATTTAATTGTTGTTTATCAATTGACACATATATTTTAAATGCTTATATTCATTTTGGAGAATATTAGGGTATTTATAATCAATGAAAAAATAAAGGAAATGAATTATTTTATTTATTTTTAATTTCAAAAAGTGAGAATTGGAAAAGGATTAATAGGAAAAGGGAAATGTTTTAATTTTTCATAATTTTCTTGAAAATTGAGAAGGAAAAAACCTTCTCCTTGGAGAATTTTTGTTTTTGCGACTGTGGGAGAAAATGGAGAGTAAATATGATGGGTTTTGAAGCAATGATTAAGAATTGGCAGGTGATAATTTGTGTGCATGAATTTGAGCACCCTTGAGGTGTGTTTGAAGCTTTCTCCATTTCAAATTTTGTCAAAATTTGAGGCAAGTTTATCCTTTTTTCTTTGTTGTTCATTATTTCTTAATTTGAATGATTGTAATATAGTTAAGGGAAGGTTAGGACCTCCCAATTCCTTTCATTTTTTTGTAATTTTTCAATGTGTACAATTTATTATGTGAAAATTTTAAGAAATTTCCCCCAATCATTGTTATAATATCCCACTTTTTAAAAATTGATTGATACATGAATTTTATTGCTTAGAATGGGTGTTGGGAATTTTTAGAGACAAAATGTATCTTTATATTTTTGAAATTAAGAAAAAATCAAAATTTGAAGCTTTTCTTCATGGATTTTTTTTTTGGAAAATGTATGGTTTCCCATTGAAAATGATTTAGAAAATTTTAAACTATGAGTGATTGTTAATGAATTTTAATGTGAGAACAAAAGTATCCTTTAGGAATTGTTGAATCAAACCAATTAAAATTTTGTTGTAAAATTTGACGTGAAATATATTGTTGCATTGATTTCCATGCCATTTTCTAGTTTGGAAATGTGATGTAAGTTAGACTTGTGTGAATATTATCATTATTGTCATTGATGTCAAACCAATTATCCGGTTTGGTCTAGATGATTTATGTAGATGATATATATGTAAGGTGTAGATGATCTACTAGAGTCACTTTCAGAAGATCCTTATCTCCAAAATCCTGAGTTATGCTTATCTTTGGCCCCGATATCAATTGTGTGTTCCAGTATCAGTTATCTTAGTTATGTTAGTTGTATCTTTCACATTTTGTGGATTGATATTTGTGGTACGTGTGACAATCATATTTTGGAGTTTGGAGTTGCTATGCTTGGATTTTTGTGTTTATGGGTCATCATCTATGGGTTCAGATGACCCCTGTTCTATTTCGGTAATTAAGGTATATGCATTAGTAAATAAATTGTGTAAAGGAAGAGTGTAGAGATCTTGTGCATGCCTACTCAGTTATCATGTTAAGGATTTATTGGATAACATGCTGATTTGAGTAGCATATTACTTGTGCTTGGTTGACATTTTATCATGGTGTGTAAGTCTTTTAGTGTATATATATATATATATATATATATATATATATATATATATATATATATATATATATATATCTTTGTGTGTGTGTGTGTGTCTGCACACATACGCGTGGATATGTGTGGAGATATAGGAGTGTGAGGCAACATAGAAGGGTGCAGTGTATATGTAAGGAAAGGACAAGTGCAAGTTGTGGATAATGAAGCAGTTGGAGAAGAATTAGAGTGCGGATAGTATTGTAGTAATCCCTTACCATATATGTTGCAAGTGTGTGTGGTCAGTGATATAGAGATCTTTAACCAGATATATTGTAAGTTTTGTGTGTTGATATTTGAGCTTAACTTGGAACTGATTTCATGCATTTGGAGATGCAACTTTCCGCAATTCATTTTTATCTTTTGCAGTGAGAATTTTGGTAGTGACCATTTTTTTTAATTGGTAGTGAGCTATCCAGTAATGAGCCACCTATTTTTTAAGTAGATATATTATCTTGAGAGTTAACAGTCTCCATGGTTTTTCCCATTTGGGTTTTCCACGTATAAAATTTGGTGTTCCATTTGTGGCCATGTTTTGATGTTTATTCCACATTTTCTATTTAAGGTTTGATGTGCTTAATTGATATATCAGTAAAGGATTTAAAAGTTGTGAGAATTTTTTTAGTATATGTGAGAATACTGATTCACCCCCCCTCTCAGTATTTTGGTCCCTTCAACCAATTCAATTATTGGTATTAGAGACTTGGTCCCTTGCTTGAAAGATTAATGAATTGAGGGAGATCCTTGTTGGTTGAATCATGACACCGTTGAGTATAATCGAAGAATTTCAATTGGATGAGGGATTGCAAACAACTCTTGAAGATCTAGAATGTATTGAATATGAGAATGAGGAGGTAAAAGAAAATGTGAAAGTAGAAAATGAATGTGTGTAGAAGCTAAGAGAGAAAATCCATACTTTCACGTTGAGGCATAAGGAAGTTAACAATCAATTGAAGTAGGCGAATGAGACTGTTAAAGATTTGATGTAAAAGATTGAGGAGAAGAATAAGACAAAAGAAATCTTGAAAGAATAAATCAAGTTGAATACTGAAGAATGTGAGAAGCTAGAGCAAGAAGTGAAGAAGTTGAAAGTAGAGAATAAGGTTCTTGATAGTAGTAAGCTCTTGGAAGAATTTATCAACATGCAAAAAGCTCATTTGGACAAGATTGGACTTAGATTCTAGGCCAATTAATATCGAAATCTGAATGACAAAGACAAAAGCAAAGAGGTTAATACTGAGAAGAAATTAGAAGATACAAGCAAGACCCAACATCATAGTACTAATACAAGGCCACAGGTTCATCAACCTAATGCACAAAGGTACCCATCACTTAATGGTTATTATTTTCAATGCAATAAATTTGGTCATAAGGTTGCCAATTGTAAAAGTATTTAGTGTTATAATTGCAAGAAATTTGGTCATAAAGAAAATTTCTATCACAATCATAATACGATGGAGCAAATAAGGTAAATAATAATTTTCATGGATATTGTTATACATGTAATGACTATGGTCATAAAGCTAATTAGTGTAGATCTGGATCCATTCCGGTAAATTCTGTAAAGAAGAACATCAATTGTTACAAATGCAAGCAACCTAGACATTATGCTAAATAGTGCAAAAATGGAAATACAGAGAAATGTGCTGAGAAGAATGTAATGAAGGATAATGAATCAAAGAAAAAGGAAATCTTGGTTTAGAAAAAGAAAGAGCTGGATAATGGAAGCAATCTTGGTGTACCAAAATCTGGTACATGCATCTCTTCCTTCAGTATCTAAGCATATTGCTTCATCTCAAGAGGAGTTTTTGAAGAATTTTTTTTGGCATCCTTGTCTGAGTGGATCATGTTGTTGATCCAACATGACTGAGTTAAAGAGGCTATCCAACTAATTAGAGGTTTGTGCTAACATCATCGACAAGATCATCAATCCTATTGTGAGGTATGTTTCTTATGGTATTTCCTACAAGATATACTTCAGAAATAGGGAAGGTGCAACTTCAGCTATTGCAGTTTACTTGGCACATATGCTTGTCATGGAAGATAAGATGTTCGACTTGTGTGAATTGCTGAGGGAATTATTGTTAGAAAATATTAAGATGTCAAAAGAGTAGAATTATCCCTTCTAGTTTGGATCATTACTTGTTTTCTTATCTATGTATTGTTTGAGATTCCTTCTAAGAAAACAAAATATTATATGGGAGTCAGGTTTTTTGGTTGTGAATTTTTTTAAAGATATTTTAATAGTTTTGATAAGAGAGAGGAGGCATGCAATGTATATGTTAAATCTTTCATGGACATCAATTTAGTATCCCTTTCTACCGGTCCTGCTAAAGGAGGTTCTTCCTTTGCCAAAAAGGAAAAGGAGAGAAACTATACCTATGAGTGTCCCAAAATACAAGAAGAGCAAGAAGGACTAGAAAGAAAAGGCGTTGTAATAATTGATGATCTAGAATCTCCTGTACCGAAAGGAGAGTTGGCTATTTTAGAGCAGAATGTTAAAGAAATGGATGATGAATCAAATTTGCTAGAGATTGTTGGTAGTGTTAATGGATTAAGGAAAATTCATAAGATGTGGCTGACATCTATTGAGGCAGACGGAATTGAATTTTTTTTGATAAACCATTTGATCCAGAACAATATTAGTATTGAAGATGTGAGTAATGTGCTTCTAGAGTCCCTGTGTGAAATCATTAAGGAGAAGTTATCTAAGCAATCTGTTGATGTTGAGGCTTTAGCAGATAAACGCATTGATATGAAAAACTTGTTGAGTACATTGATGCATCGAAAGCCCTATCCATAAGCTTTGATGAGATGTAAGACTATATCCGTAGTGCTAGTAGAATCAACAAGTATTGTCTTTCATGGTTGTCAACTGTTGTAAAGCATAAATCACAGATTGATGCTATTGAGGATGAATTGAGTTCATTGGGAAGGTATTTTGATTTTTTGAGTGACAGAGAGGGAGAGTAGAGGAAAATAATAAATTCTCTTCAAGCTGAGTTATTATTTTTGCAAAGTCAGAAAGAAGATTTTGTGAGCATGTTTTGGAGAGTAAAGGAAATTTTTGAAGTAAAATTGGAGCACTTTTCAACATTACTTGATAATGCAATTGAATATCAATCTTCTTCGAACAGTATTCCCCGTGCTATTGATTTGCTGGTAGAATGTAAGAGTCTATCAGTTAGCATAAAATTAGCTATGAATTCTTGAGAGGTTCTTATTTTGGAACTGAAAGAGAAGTATTGGCTAATTTTTCTGAAGAAGAGTAGTTGAGTATTACATGAGTTGGTATGCAAATTTTGACATTCCTTTTTGTAGTTGAAAGTGTTCACTCGATTTTCTTTCTTTTCTTTCTTCATCAACGATGTCTTTTGTCCTTGATGTCAAAGGGGGAGAAAGGTATATGAAAAAGGTTCATGGAAATTGGAGAAAGGTTTTTGAAGTAAGGAGATATATGAGATAGGTGGAGTTACAAGAAGATATGTCTCTTTATGTTTCTATTTTGAGATGTTTTACCACAATTAAAAAGGGGTATATTGTTAGACTTGTGTGAATATTGTCATTGTTTTCATTGATGTCAAACCAGTTATCCGGTTTGGTCTGGATGATATATATGTGCAGATGACGTATGTAGTTTTGGTATTGCTAGGATATGATGCAATAAGGTGTAGATGATCTAGTAGAATCACTTCTAGAAGATCCTTATCTTTGGAATCCTAAGTTATTCTTCTCTTTGGCCCTAGTATTAGTTGTGTGTTCCTGTATCAACTATCTTAGTTATGTTAGTTGTATCTTTCATGTTTTGTGGATTGATATTTGTGGTATGTGTGACATTCATATTTTGGAGTTTGGAGTTGCTATGCTTGGAGTTTTGTGTTTATGGGCCAACATCTATGGGTTTGGATGACCCCTATTCCATTCTGGTAATTAATGTATATGCATTGGTAAATGGATCATGTAAAGGAAGCGTGTAGAGATCTCACGAAGGCTGACTTGGTTATCATGTTAAGGTTTTATTGGATAGTATGTTGATCCAAGTAGCATATAACTTGTGCTTGGCCGATATATTATCCCGATGTGTAAGCCTTTTGGTACATATATATGTGTGTGCATAGTATGTGTGAAGATATAGGAGTGTGAGGCAACATAAATGGGTGTAGTGTATGTGTAAGGTAAGGACAAGTGTGAGTTGTGGATAGTGAAGCAGTTGAAGAAGAATCCAAATGTGGATAGTATTGTAGTAATCCCTTACCGGATCTATTGTAGGTGTGTGTGGTTAGTGATACAAAGATATTTTACCAGATCTTATTTAAGTTTTATGTATTGAGATCTGAGCTTAACCTGGAATTAAATTCATGCATTTGGAGATGCAACTTTCTTCAGTTCATTTTTTATCTTTTGCAGAGAGCATTCTGGTAGTGAGCCATTAATGTAAATTGGAAGTAAACCATTGAATAGTGAGTCACCCATTTTTTAAACACCATATAACGAGTTATATTATCTTGAGAGTTAACACTCTCTGCAGTTTTTCCCATTTGGTTTTTCTATGTATGAAATACGGTGTTCCATTTGTGGCTGTGTTTTGATGTTTATTTTGCATTTTCTATTTCATGATTGATGTGCTTAATTGATATATTAGTAAAATATTCAAAAGTTGTGAGAAAGTTCTTAGTATCTATGAGGATACTGATTCACCCCCTCTCTATTCCAGTCCCTTCAACCAATCCAACAATGTATTCATGATTTGGTTTTCCTTACTTTAACTCCTCATGTATGAAGTAGTTTTTCACCTCTTGTGGTCATTGAGTGGCTATCTTTATGTATTTATAGTTTACCTATTCTCTTGCGAGGGGTATAGTGGTACTTTGCATAATGGGTACACAAGACCATTGTACTAGCTCTACTTTTTCTTCTCTCCATAACTTAATTCATTTGAATGTGGATTGAGACCTTACCTTTTACTTGTTTGTAGGAATCTAATTTTAACACATAATTAGATGTTATGTTTGCTTCAAGATTGGTGTGAGTGTATATCTTCTCCCATGTGTTTTGTGTGTATGTGTGTTTGGGCCTTGTGACATCTCCTAGCATGGTGTGAGTGGATATTTTGATTCCACATGGTAAGGTGGAATGGAAACCACCATTGGGTATTGGAGGTTTGAGGTTTGCAGATTGAGTTGGATCCTTGGAATCTCTCCTTGCATTCACTTTATGTAATTCATTCATTCAAATGTTAAAAGTGCAATTGATGATATTTGAGTCCTTTTATCATGTAATTGTACTTTTTATTGGACCTCCTTATTCGATGAATTGTAAATCCTCCACATGTAGGATTAGATAGGAGAATCCTCAATACCCCCAAGAATTCATGCTAGAACAAAATAGCTTCCACAAGAGAGAATGGAAAGATAACTTTCATTAATAATTCATAGATTGAATAATGGTTGAATATGAAAAAAGTGCTTGTATGGTTCCATAGAGCTCCTCAATACCTTTCCAACACCACTAGAATCATCAAAATCAAATAATCTAAAAAAAAGTTCCAAGATCAGGAACAAAAATGAAGATCTAAATTCAATAGATTAAAAATGATATAAAATAGAACCAAAAATAAAACCTACTCCACTACAAAGTACATTGAGCCAATTTTAATGATATATCATTTCCAAAAAATGAACTTCATTATGCAAAAGTTATTACAATTTTCCCTTTGGGAGTATAGATGCATAAAAAGAATTGAATTTATGGGGTAGGGGCAGCCCTTGATCATCCGTATGACCACCCATGTTGTTGTTGATAGTCCGAAATACTGAGGAAAGGTGGGGGGGGGTGAATCGGTATTCCCTTATACAATTAAAACTAAAATTTTGAAACTTATCTTATTATCAATTAACATTAGCTCAAAAGAAATGCATTCAATATAATTCAAATGCAAGAGATATACAACCATAAGAGAGACACCAAATTTTTATACGTGGAAAACCCAAATGGGAAAAACTACGAAGAGGGTTAATTCTCAAGATAATATAAATAGTTATATGAGATTACAAGGCTCACTACCCGAAATACAACAACTTATTGCCGAAAGGCGCACTGCCTAGAGATAGAGAAAAAAATGAGATAATAAAGTTTCATCTACATATGTATAGGTTTAGTTCCAGATAAGCTCAAATATCTAAACAACTACTTGTAGAAAATCCAGTCAAGAATCTCTACAACTCTATTATAATTCGCTTGCACCAATCCACTATCGCATCAATTCAAGCTTTCTTCTTCAACACACAAACACACTCAACAACCACAATAGACCGACACTCTTACTCACACACACTAATACTCATGGTCATACATTCTACTAAGAAAACCATAACACACACACACACATATATATACATACCTATAGGTATATGCACCAAGTCGGTCTCAAGAACACTTCCCCCAAGAATAATTCTCCATTCATCTTCTACATGATTTATTAAACAAATCTTCTAACAGTCACATCACATGTTACATTCACCGGATAAAAAAAACAAAAGACAAGAAAACAATTCAAGGTCGGCGAGACCCAAAATGATCGTGTCCTTGAACTTCTGCAAGGACATTTCCAAAGCACAAGAACCCGATCCATCTTGACATTAATAATTAAGGTCATGAACAACATATTACTAAAGGATCATTACCAAAAACCAAAATATAGAGGAATGCAGAGAATTGCAAACATTGTCAAACATCATCAATGCTGAATACACTTCCGAAGCACCAAAAACAATTGCCACAACCAAATCCAAAACTTGGTCGACATGGAAACATATCCACATACTGTCAACATAGATTTTTGGAGAAACATCCTTACGAAAAACCCATCTACACCAACTGTAACACATCTACAACAATTGCAACATATCTGCAACAACTCTAACAAAAGCTTCTTGACATAACAACAAGGTTCTTCATCTTCATGCATACATAACTATCTTCCACTATTCTTCAATACCTTCATACATACATACCATTACTTTGTAATGCTAACTTACTATATCCAGATCAATTTGTATCACTGGGTTTGACATCAATGACAACCAAACATATATTTCTAATAGTTGTGAGATGGATAAAAATCCTATAACAAGTGGCAGTGGTGCCATTGGGATGGGTGATACCAATAGTGGAGGTCAGGTTGTAGGCCATAGGCCACGCTACCTTGGGATATAAGCCTTTAGTATACCACATGACCATGAGGGGTATCACAATGTATAATGCATTAAATTTAAACCATGCAATATACCAAATCATAAAACTTGACTACCCATAGATCAACAAAAATACAATGAAATTTATAGAAAAACATGTGAAATGTACCAAATATTGATGATCCTACCAAGGTACCAGATATCATAGACCATGTATGTGGGTAATGTTCTGACCAACTCAATGCAAGAACCAAAATTATTTAATAATAAAATATATGATTTGTACCATACATAGGATGGATACAAGGTATCATTTTTTGACAAATACTTGAAATATAGCCAATTTGATCGATGGGAAATAGTATGGTGCCATAGAAGATGATGACATAGGTGAACCACGAATATACTGAAATACAAAGTATTTTACATAGAAGGGATGATTTTTTCTTGTCAATTACACATGATTGTATGATCAAGTATGGGTCCATATGACTATCATCAATGGTAAAAAGTATTTGATTCCCTCTTAGAAAAGTCTTAGATTTCAATAATTTGGTAGCCAAATCT
Organism: Cryptomeria japonica; assembly: GCF_030272615.1. Classification (NCBI taxonomy): domain Eukaryota; kingdom Viridiplantae; phylum Streptophyta; class Pinopsida; order Cupressales; family Cupressaceae; genus Cryptomeria; species Cryptomeria japonica. The sequence continues at coordinate 251,731,693 of NC_081406.1, forward strand.
AAGGTTTTTGGGCCTCATTCCAACAATGACAATGTCAAAATTGAGCCAAAGTGCCTTGGAATTTTAACTACCCCAAAAATATGCTATTGAAATGCTAACTTCAAACCCTCATAAATCTTGTAAATGATAATAAAATTTGACAAAAAAACCTAATCTTGTCTTTCTCTAATGCCTTATATTCAACCATGAGGATAATGAAATCCCAAAATATACCCAACAAGATCTTCAAGCCATATGACCATTCTTAAATTTGGGAAGATGTCAACAATACTAGTGTTTTGATGCCATGTAGGAGTAGCTAGGTGACTCCTCAACACACCCATAATCCATGCTAGATCAAAATAGCATCCTCAAGAGAGAATGACAAGATAGCTTGCATAATTATGCATTGATTGAATAATGGTTGAATATGAAATGTATAATGAAAGGACTTGCTTATTGTATACACATAAAAATGGCTATGAGCAATTAAATAAATATTTTATATTTATTAATAATTCTTCATCTATTAAATAGTTAATTTGAAACTATTAATTTATTTAATTCATTTTCATGTCTTTCTATTAATTAATATTTTATTAATTAATTCATCTATCCTATTCCTCTAAATTAATTAAATATCTAATTTTTAATTATCTCCTCCAAACAATTAAATATCCAATATTTAATAGTTATTCTCCTATCTTATAGTCTCAAATATTAAATGATTTTTTAAATTATTTAATCTTTCTTATCCAACTCACCTTCCATCTCCACTTCATCTTCCCTTTGCCAACTCACCAAACATGTGGCTAAGGAAATTAATATTTCTTAAATATTAGTTCATCATTTATCTCCAACTTCCAAACTTAATGAATATTGTGTACGTACACACATTTTATAAACATCTCCTATATTCTCTCCAACACCCCTACATCTTGGGAAGGATTTGAGTCCACTTGTCTTATCATGCCTAAATATTCTCCAACCATCCCTAGATTCTCTTAGTTAGAAACCCAGTCAAGGTGAGATGAGTGACACTTGTCTTCTGCTCCCCCCTTTCTCTCAACCTTCACCTTTGCTCATAGCCATCCAAATCTGTAGATCTAATCATGAATGTTGATCTGAGGCACATCATCTAATCCTCTCAAGGTCTATAAAATTAAGAGTTTCAGTTGAGAGAGAGTTAGTCTTCAAATCAATCATATGCATCCGTGAGTTTTTGAAGCAAATAGCAAATATCATTTAGCATAATCATTTTTGCATAATCATGTAGTATTTGCATATCATAGCATCAGTTAACTACAAGTTATCAGTCCATTCTTCATATGCCATCTTGGAAGCCATCAATGCATTGTTTGAGAGAACACCATCTACAACCAAGAACAGTGGAGTTAGGACACAATGAGACATAAACCATGAAGGTAAAAATATTAGTATTTTATTTCATATCTACTTCATGTAGTTTCATTGGTTGAATTTAGATTCCCTATAGCATTTCCATTTGTATTTGTGAAACTAACATGTTGCAGGTAGCATTCTGAGGATGAAATTCAAGTCGACACATTTTGGCGCCCACCGTGGGGCTCATGGATCTCGCATATACCTTTAAAAATCTCGCAAAAAGTAAAATTAACGCATTTGTAATGCAGATTCACCCATGTGTGAATTCTGACAACGCTTTTGTTCCACAAGTTAGCACATTTGCATCCTAGGTTAGCATATTTGTGTTCTAGGTTAGCGCATTTGCACCATAGGGTAGCACTTTTGTCTTAAAGTCTGCACATTCTCATTACTGGTTTGCACATTTGTGTCCTAGGTTAGCACATTTATCAAAGAAATAATGCTTTTGTATCCATAGAGTAACGCTTTTGCAGTCTAGGTTAGCGCTTTTGACCTACAGGTTAGCACTTTTGAGCAAGAAGATAGTGCATATGTTAGATTAGTGCTTTTGTTTACAAACTAACACAAATTCCTTGCATGTCTGAATGTCCAAGAAATCAGATTTTTTAGACTACTAACATGCATGTGCAGGATGATGTTTAAGGCAAATTTTATGCATTTTCTCATCTAGTTAATTAAAAGTCTTATTTTGGGAAGTAACATATCATATTTTGTTCATTTAGTCTAACTAAGATGGCAAATTGACAACATGCAACTTGCATTTTTAGTATTTTCTCTAAAATAGTTGCACATAGACTTCTAAAAAGGCTAAAATAAATACCATGCTTGTTGGAGCAACATCTCCAAATAGGACTTAGCCAACAATTACTTTGAAAAGGATTAAAAAGAACACTTATATTCTATGTCTTGACAGTGGTAGGTATATGCTCTCCCCTTAATTGGGTGACCAAAAAGCCAAACCCACTCTTTTATGTTTTCTTTACTTTCAAGCAATTAAATCCTTTAGAGGGCCTACCTTCCCGAGCTGCCTTGAGGGGGCCAGTGAGAGGGGAATGACCTAAAGTGGAAATGAGCTAATATTGAGTCCTTCCAATCCACTATATATAAATCGTGTTTGTGATGAAAGTCCCAAACAACATGTACTAATAAGTTCATATCAACACTATGTTTCCCCATAAACCCTATGGAGCGTAACCTCTATAGGCTGGGATCCTTCTATATTTGCAGAGCTGGAAGTGCCACATGTATGGTCACATGACCAGAAGCCTTTACTAAAAACCACTTGTACTAGTTACCAAAATCCTTCTAGTTGTTGGCGCAGGAGGTCGGACCTTTGAAGCAGCTCACATACATATGATTCTTAGTAGAGATATAAAGTTTTCCATGGGGAGTTTTCATGGAAACTAGTGCATGGTTGCCCTGAAGAAGTGAGTGCCGAGGGTGGAGCTAGTGGGGTCAAGCATCTAAATATCCACTTTGAATAGCGTAGCCTCAGGGGAAACCCCACGTGAGATTCAACAACTATTGTCTTAGCCTGCCATAGGAATTGTACTTGCTTGTGCATTTTTTTTATTAAACATTGTGTCTTCTATGTTTGTAACATGTTCCAAATGGTCAAAAATTGAAGAAAATTATCATCTACAAGTGAGCAAAAATCCAACAAATTGCTGAAAAAGTTTGATCAAAAGTGTAATACAAAAAGATTTCCAACACTTGAAACACCAGATCAAAACCAAAGTGTCAAAACGTTAGTATCAAAATTATTCTTGAAGTAAGTTTGTGTCTATACCATCACATATTGTCAAAACTAGCTCAAACAACTAGGTCACTAATCCTACAAGTTATTCCCAAAAAGTTCTATAAACATCAACATTCAACAAGCTATTGATTCAAACATCTTAAGTGCAAAAATCAAAATCCTTGTCAAGTCTCTTATCAGGATAATCAAATCCTCTATCACGGAGCTTGATCAATCTATACTAGGTTCCTAATCTTGGATATATCTTTCCTATTTTGAACCTAGGATATATCAAAAACCAAAATTGCACCAACATTGGAATCAAACAAACTTGTAAATTGTCAAATGCTTATATGAATTTTAAGTATCACCTTAAGAAAAGAAAACCTAGTTATAAAGCTACTCAGAAAAGAATAAGATTCTTGTATATCAATCGCAAGATCTTATTAAAACATAGGACATTCCTACACCGTTTTTGTCACTACCTACGAGGTTGTGGTACATAATTTGATGGTGAAATTTTGCAAAGACATGCTTTTCAACAAAGAGATGCTTTATCCTAACGAACAAACAATAGTGGTAAAATCAACAAGGCATATCTTCCTAAACCAATAATCACCTATTGACTTTGTCCTTTGGAAATTTCAATAACTTTGAAATAATCACGTGCCAGTTTGGACTATAGCCCAACACGAACAACTTAGAAAACAACAACAAATGGAGGAAGAAGATACTAATGTATTCCAAACTTTTAGATTTACCACTGTTGATGAAGAAGCAGTCAATAGAACCATTAGAGACCTTGAGCAAGATTTGAAATATGATAGGCTAATGGAAAAATTGTTGGCAAAGAAAAAAGAAAAATATCTCTTGATGTTGGCAAAATCTGGAGCTAAACTACCACAAGACTTTAACATAGAAAGCTTGAAACAAGATGCGGAGGCAAGTTACACCCAAAACACAGATGAACCAAATAACGAAGATGTGAACAAAGAAAGCAATGAAGAAACAAGGAAAGAAAGGGATGACAAAAGAAAAGAGTGTAGTGATAAGAGAGCTCATGAAGAAACAAGGAAAAACTATGTGGATAATCCATCGTCAAACCTTACTCAACAAATACAAACTCTACAATAACAGATACAAGACATGCAAAATGGGACAAGCTCCAAGAAGTATTCATTAGAAGATATATGCCCATATCCTTTTGATAAAAATCTGAATATGATACCATTTCTGCAACATTGCGAGATTCCTAAATATGACAAATACGATGGAAGATCTGATTCTCAAGATAACATTAGGGAGTTTTATACTATGAGCATGGAATTTTATCATGATGAAACTTACCTTATGCGTCTTTTTCCTAGGAGTCTAAATGGACAATCAATGGAGTGGTTTTCAATATTACCATCTGGAATCAAATCTTTTGAAGAACTTGTGAATAGGTTTATTTCAAAATACTCCTATAATATAAGGAATTAAATAACAATGCTGGATCTCTGCAATGTTAAACAAAAGAATGGTGAATCCTTTATGATCTTCTTGCAATGATGGAAACACATGTTTAATAGGTATCCCCAAGATGTTTTTGATGAAGAAAAAATGGACATATTCATTGATAATCTTATCAGTGAAATGAGTTATCGACTAAGGATGCAATGCCCTCCCTCTTTTTCCAATGATCAAAAATGGTTTTAAAATAGAGAACGCAATGGTAAAGAAAGGAGAACTAAAACTTTAAAATAATTCATACAACAACAACAACAACAACAATGACAACAACAACAACGACAACAACAACAACAATAATGACAAACCCAAGTTCTGGTCAAAGAATATGAATGATAGCAATGAAGGGAATGACAATAATAGCACTGCAAAACAACAACAACCAATTTTTAATCTTTCAAGTCAAATCCCAAGCAATAACAATCCAGAAAACAATAAAGCCAAGTCCTTTTTCTCCATTCCTCGGAGGAAATTTACAAACATTGGAGAATCTTGGAATCAGCTCTAAAAACTCTGCTTGCCAACAAATTGATTATTTTTCCAGAAGCAAGAAGTTATGAACCACCAATCAAGCCAAATTGGTGGAATGACAATCATTTTTGCAATTATCATCAGAATAAAGGACTAACAAATGATTTTCAGAGATTGAAATACCTTATCCAAGATCTAATTGATAATGGAACCATTACAGTGGATAGCCATAAGACAAACGAATAACACTTGGCTTTCAAAACTCCACTTTTGAATTATGACAAAGGTGAATCGTCCCAATTAAAAGATGACAAAGGAAAAGATAAAGTGAATTACATTTATACATATGATGATGTGGTAAATGTGATCATTGTTAACAAAAATCCATCTTCAGAGCCAATCAATGTTATCACGAGAAGCAAAGCAAAATTTACCTTTCCAGGTATAGCAAAAGACCCAACACCCAATTCACAACAATACAATTTAGTAGAGAAATTACAAAGAATACTTGCTCAAATATCAATTTTGGAACTTCTCAAGGTTTCACCTATGCATAAGGAAATTTTAGAGAAAAATTTAGTGGAAACAATAGTTTCAAAATATTTGGATATAGATCAGTTCCAAAACATGGTAGGACACCTTGTAGCTCCTCATTGCTTATCATTTTTTGAAAATGATGACGCATCCTTACAACATCCTCAGAATGCTCCCTTACATGTTGAAATCTCCATTAATAAAACTTGTATTAAATGTGTACTCATAGATGGAGGAGCTAGCTTAAATATTTGTGCATTAAGTTTGATAAAAGATTTGGGATATTCAGAAAATGCAGTAGACCTGAAAAAGAAAATAACCATCAAAGCTTATGATGAAAAAGAACGTTCTTCTAAAGGAACTGTTGTACTACCAATTAGAATAGGACCTGTGGAAAAGGATACATTGTATCAAGTTTTAGATTTGAACCTCTCTTACAACATTCTTCTAGGAAGACCATGGATTCACAAGATGCAAGCAGTTCCTTTTACATATCATCAATGTGTGAAATTTCCTCATGAAGGAAAAGAGATCACTATAATTGTAGATTCCAGTCAATATTGCAATAATTTGAAACCTGCACAAGATATAAGAGTTCCACATAACAAAGAATTAGTATATCCTACCAAAGAAATTCAAACAAAGTTATGGGAAACTTTTGAAGAAAAGCTCAAGTTAAATGATGAAGGAATGGGAAAGTATTCTTTGAATAATTTTCCACTTTCCCCTAAGTCATATGGTAAGCCTACAAATATTCAATCAAAGCCATCAGAAAGATCAAAACATTTGTTAGTGTTGGAACTCTTGCAGAAGAAAATGAAGGCAAAGACATTCTTGGTTGGTTGTACAAGGATGAAGACAAAACTATAGCAACAACAACAGAAGTCAATATTCCCATAAAACAATATGGCAAAGGATATGAAATCATGCAAAAGATGGGATATGGAGGGAAAGGACCAATTGGTAAGCAACATCAAGGTATTTGAGAACCTATTTGTCCGCACTCACAATCCATAGAAGATAAATATGGGTTGGGATATTTAAAATCCAATCAAATCAACATAATCATCAACAACAAAAGTGGAGAAAGAAATCAGTTTCTAAAGAAGAAAATTGGCAAGAGAAGCTACATCAAGCGGTCGAAACAGTAACCAACAAACAAAAGAAGCAAGAACATGAAAAGAAAGAAGAGAAGATTGCCATCAAAGGTGAAGAAAAATCTTGTCAAGAAGTTTTGAAAATAAAAACACATGCAAAATCTGAACAAGATATTCCAGAAGCAGTAAAAATAGAGATGACAGAAATCAGAGAACTTTTTGTACCATACGACATTCCAGTATGGTATAGTGGAGTAATCTTAGATCAAGATTCAAAGACAGATTCCAATGAGTATGAATGGGGTCCAGATGTCTTATCTACTACATCAAGTAAAGAACACAATGAAGACCAAGAAGCTATCACAAAAGAAGACTTGTCTATTGCAAAACAAAAGATGAAATTAGAAAGAAGGCAAGAAAAACTCAGAATTCAGAGAAAAGAGGCGTATACAAAAAGAAAAGGGAATGTCAAAGACAAATAAGTAATGCCACAAGAAGCACAAACAAAGATCAGATATGGCTGAACCGTAGAATAATTAAGAGATAGTCAAGTTGGATTGACTATTAGTCCAGAAGAAGTTGAGTTTGAAAGGAGACAAAATCTAGCAAAAGAATCCTCTTTATCACATACACAAGTATGTCAACTCCAAAATGCAAATGAGGTCAATCAAGAAAGAACTTGCAGTATTAAAGATGTGTGTATTGATATAATCCATTCATTTAAGGGACAAACATCATTTGAAGAACCACTTGAGTGTGAACTACAAAATGCTAATATTGATTTTGTTAAGACTAATTCGGAAACGCTTGAGAAAGACAATCCTCAAAAACATTTAATCTATGACAATACCTATTCTATGCCAAATTATGATCATTATGTCATGAACATTGAAACACCTAATGATGACAATGATTTTGATTTACCCCTTCTTCATCTTGAACTAATTGATTGGGATAATTTAGACAACCCCAAACTGAATGTCTTTTCCAATGATCATGACTTAGCCGTGTACCTTAACATTGTCGAACCCATCCATCCTAAGATATCTTCCATTGTAGAATCAAGTGATGTTTCTTGTAGTTAGGAAAATGCCAAACTTTCCAATCGCAAAAGAGAAATAAAACAAGGAAAGAAACCTATTGTTGAAAACCATTTCATGGCAACATTAGATCAATCAAAAGAGAAAACAAAGGACGTATCTGATGGTGAAAACCTCCTCGAGGCGCCAGAAGATGGAAAGTTTGACATTCTTCCTACATATTTTTAAGAGAGATCTGCTATCTTGATAGAACCAACAGAAGCAGTAAACATTGATACATCAAAGGATCCTAAAATACTTCATTTTTCTGCCTCATTATCAGAAAAAGAGAGAAATGAATACATGGAATTCTTTAAGAAAAGGAAAATAAATTTTGCTTGGTCCTATACAGATATGCCAGGACTTAATCCAGATCTTATCATGCATCATCTTAATGTGAATTCAAATGCAAAACCCATTAAGCAGAAGCTAGGAAAGATGCATACACACATTTCTCGTAAAAACCGAGCTGAAGAAACTATTAGAAGTGGGTTTTATAAGACCAGTTGCTTATCCAAAATGGGTTTCAAGTATTTTACCAATATCAAAGCTAGAAAAAAGCATAAGGGTCTGTACAGATTTCAGAGATCTAAATAAAGCATGTCCAAAAGATGATTTCCCGCTACCAAACATTGATATCATAGTGGACTTATCAACAGGACATGAGATGTTTTCATTAATGGATGGCTTATCGGGATATAATCAAATAAGAATCGCACTTGAAGATCAAGAGAAGACATATTTTACATGTGCATGGGGAACATATTGCTAGAATGTTATGCCATTTGGGCTTAAGAATGCAGGAGTGACTTATCAAAGGGCTATGATGACAATTTTCCATGATATGATGCATACATTTATGGAAGATTATGTCGATGACATACTTGCAAAATATCACACAAGAAAAGAACATTTGAACATTTTAAGCAAGATTTTTGACAACCTGGAAAGATATCAATTGAGACTAAATCCAAAGAAATGTGCATTTGGGGTAACCTCTGGAAAGCTCCTTGGGTACATTATATCAGCTCGTTGCATTGAAGTAGATCCTGAAAAAGTCAAAGCTATCATGGAGATGGAGTCACCTAAGAACATAAGTCAATTGTGATCTTTACAAGGAAGGTTGCAATCAATTAAGAGATTTGTTTCTCAGTTGGCCGATAGATGCCTTCCATTTACCCATCTTCTACATAAAAATGTTCCATTCAAATGGGATCTAAAATGTGAAGAAACCTTTTTACAAATAAAAGAATATCTTATGCATCCTTCCTCCAGTACTGATATCACCAACCAAAGGGAAACCATTGTTACTCTATGTCTCAGCAACAAGTGTATCATTAGGCACTCTCCTAGCTCAACATGACGATGAAGGAAAATAAAGATCAATTTATTATATCAGCAGAACACTTGTTGGCTATGAATTAAATTATTCCCCAATCAAAAAGATATGTCTAGCGGTTGTATTTGCAACTCAGAAGCTACGACATTATATGTTGATTCATTCTATAAAACTAATAGCAAAGATAGATCCTCTCAAATATTTGTTGAGAAAGTCAACATTGACAGGGAGACTAGCCAAATGGGTTATGATACTGAGTGAACTTGATATAGAGTATGTTGATCGGAAAGCTATCAAGGGACAAGTCATCGTAGATCAATTGGCTAATGCACCTTTACAAAATGACATGCCTTTGCACATCAAAATTCCTGATGTAGACATCTTGATAGAAAGTACAAACTTTTGGGAATTGTACTTTGATGGTTCTTATACACAATATGGATCAGGCACAGGAAACTTTTTCATCACACCTCAAGGACACACAATTCCAAAATCATATAGACTATGGTTTCCATGCACCAATAATACTGCAGAGTATGAAGCATTGGCTATAGGGCTTAAAATGGGCATTGAATGGAATGTCAAAGAACTCCATGTCTATGGTAATTCACAACTTTTCATCAACCAAATAAATGATGAATATCAAACAAAGGATGATAAGCTTATGCCATACAAACAACTAGTGGAGGAGTTTAAATGACACTTTCAAGAAATATCATTCACCCAGATTCCAAGAAATGAGAATAAAGTGGCAGATGCAATGGATACAATAGCATCTCTCTTGCAAAATAAGGAGAATCAACAAAGCTGCGAATTTCTCATGGAAGATATCTTAACCCCTACCATTCAACCCCATCATACCTATCGAATTTTCCATATATCAGGAACTAGTCAATCCTTATACGGTCAAACTTATCAATATTTGAAAGATCATATCCTTCCTCTTGAATTATCTCGTAATCAGAGAAAATTTTATTCGTCGGTCCTCTCGATATACTATTATTTCTGATATCCTATATAGGCATGGTCTAGATGGTACTTTGTTTAGATGTCTTGAAAAAGATGAATTTGAGAGAGTTCTTAATGATAGTCATGCAGGTATTTGTGGGACACACTCAAGTGGTTTAACATTGGCCAAGAAACTTCTTCATATGGGTTACTTTTGGCCTACTATGGAAAGAGATTCATTCACATATGATAGAAATGCAAACAATGTTAGATCCATGGAAATCTCATTCATGCACCAACACAATAGTTATATCCTATGATAGGATCATGGCCATTTTCACAACGGGGCCTTGATTTAGTAGGAAAGATCAATCCCTCATCTTCTAATGAACATAAGTTTATTCTGATTACTATTGAATATTTTACTAAGTGGATTGAAGAAGTTCCTTTAACAATAGTGACAAGAAAACAAATATCATCATTCATTTTGAATTATATAATCTGCTGCTATGGAGTTCCTATGACCATTATCACTGATAATGGAAGACCATTCAAAAATCAAGATGTGAAAGAGCTATGTGAACAGTTTCATATCCAACATAGGTTCTCTACTCCATATTATCCACAAGGTAATGGTCAAGCTGAGGCATCAAACAAAACTATCTTGAAAATCTTGAAGAAAATAGTCAATGAAGCTGGAAAAGACTGGCACATTCAGCTAAATCCTGCTCTTTGGGCATATCAAACTAGTATCCGCACTCTAACAGGGGAAACTCCATATTATTTGGTCTATGGATCAGAAGCCATATTACCTATAGAAGTAGAGATACCTTCTCGATGAGTATCCTTGCAAGGTTTTATACCAAAAGAAGAACAATGAGTCTCTCGACTCCAGGAACTAGAACTGATTTAGGAACGTCGCCAGCATGCAACATAACATTTGAAAGTATACCAACAAAGAATGGCAAGAAGCTATAACCACAGAGTCAAGCCATGTATTTTCCAAATTGGAGATATAGTTCTAAGAGAAAATCCAAGAAATCAACAAGACTGGTAAAAGAAGGGAAAATTTGAGCCAAATTGGCTAGGACCCTTTGTCATAGTAGCAACATATGGATCAGGAGAATACAAGTTATCTACCCCTAAAGGTGATTGGTTTTATGAACCTATCAATTCTATCCATCTCAAGAAATTCTATGCTTGAGATATAAAGTCCTGAAAAAAATAAACAAAAAGCATATAAGTCCTGAAAAAATCAATAAAAGCATATAAAATCCAAAAAAATGCAATAAATTTAGATGGTGAAAACTTGGTAAACATGCACTATCTAAGAAGTAGGTTCCTCCATCTATGAGATCGCTTTGTGCACCTATTCACTCCATCCTATTGCATCTATCACTTCCATCTATCTTACCTTATCCATTCCATCTTCCATCTTTTGTATCCATTACTCTGAATCATTTAGCAAGAAATATGCAGCTTACCAACAATTATCAATCTTTGACATATTTGTCGTAGTCACTGTCTTAGATTTTATCAAAACCAATCATATCTACATTTGTATCCCGCCATGGTTTGGATCTTGATCAATTCATACATCCATAATAAATTTTTGTTTCCACTAGGGGCAAAATCCTGATTCCTTTTGCTAAGGTGATCTTTTGAATCTTTGAAAATCCAAAACATTAAGAAAACTTAGAAAAACCAAAAACAACTAGGATTTTGAAACAAATAACGAGAAACAAGCAACAAAAATCAAGGAATTTCATAACAACTAAATCATGAAACTTAGGAAATGAAGAATCAATCAGCAAGTAATAAAGGATTATCAAAAGATCATTCATCAAGATGATTATATCAGTTAATGACCATAAGAACATGTGAATGACATGCAAGATTTAGTGTTTATATCTTGATTTTATTGCTAATCATGTACTCTATGCAACTCAAGGATGTCCATGACTAGAGAAGCTATGATGGGGCATGATTATTTTCTTTGATTGTTGTCTGTGGTTTATCTCTTACTACAGTATGAACTTGTCTCAGGATATGATCAACAAAAGATCAAGGAGGATGTTCCAAGTCATGCATGAAAGGAGACAATCCTTGTATGTTCTGCAAGCAATACTCAGGTCAACTTGATCCATTATATCAAGTTTCTTGTATTAACTTTCTATATCAAAATCCATGTAAGGAATACTCAGGTCATCTTGAATCATTATGTCAAGTTGCTTGTATTTTCTTAAAACATTTTAAAGCTCAATGATGAAATCAAGCACTGTTACAAGATAACATATGAAGAATGGCAAGTATAATTTTTAGTTAGATCATTTCATTGGATCATTATTCGTTTGCATTATAAGCATTCATTTGTCAGTGCATCATCCATTCATTTCATTGGTAATGTCCGTGCATCATCCATCCATGGCTCACAATCAAGATACCATCTCCAAGTAATGCTATCCAATGAATTCAACACCCACTGCCAATACTCCATCTTACCCAACTTATGCTGAGTAAGGATACCTGCATACAAATACACATATGGCTGTCTCTCTCCACAAAATCTGTGATGGATAGGCCGAGTAACAACAATGTGCTCCCAACACCAGATCTACAATAAAGTGCATCCTATAGACAAACTCACACTCTCATCATACACCACCTGATGAAGATCATGATATAAATGAGCCAACATACAAACACCCCAAGCATATCGAGTATGATGCTGCATCATACTTAGGAGAATCTCACCCCATCCAACAGAAAAACCTCATGATCACCTATCAAGACAAATAAATCCTCCAATCAAACCAGCAAGAATCAGAGGAAGAGCCTCGTAATACATCACCATATCCTCCCATCGAATCTCTCCTCTACCAATGCTATCATCAGCAAACACGGCTCTACAAGCCTCTGTCCCAACCCGATCTTGAAAATCATATTGCACTAGCTCGCCAGTCATTGGGATGTGCAGAATCCTATAGACATCCTCGAGCGTCACACTAATCTCACCGGTGGGCAAGTGGAAAGTGTTATGCTCATTGTGCCATCTCTCGGCTAACGCCATCAACAATCCTCTATTATGCGTAATCTCAAGCATATACAACAAATGGCGTAAACCACATGCATCTATATGTGTAACCTCTACCTGTGTCAGCTCTGACACTAAATGACACACTACCAGTAATTTCTCCCAACACTGGAGAACATCAAGTTTCTCCTATTTATCAAGAGAAATCAATCAATCATCAAATCATTATCTATCTATCAAATCAAACTGAAGCAATCTATGCTATCTATCTATCAAATCAAATTGAAGCAAATTAAGCTATCAAATCATTTTAAAACCTATCAATCATGGTTTTTATCAATCATTGAGTTCAATCAAAACTCTGCTAAGCTATTGCATCAGAAACTAAATCAGTTTCTTAGAGCTACTCTATCAATCAACTCAATCCAGCAATCAAATCAATCCAATCTATCAATCAAATCTATTGATCAAGCGATCAATCAACAAACTATCAATCTATCAATCACGCAATCAATCAAGCTATCTATCCAACAACATCACATAATCACTCAATCAAGTCCTTATTTCATCATTAATGTGCATTAAACACGTTAAATCTACTCATCACAATGATTTTTAGCTTTTGCAATTATCAAAAAAATCAATTTTGAGCATTTGCACTATTCTATCGAGCATTTGCGCTAAATCTACATGCAAATGCACTAAAATGATGCATTTGCGCTATCTTTTCATGCAAATGTGCTAAACCTAATTGCATATGAGCTAAAACAAAATGTAAAAGCGCTAACCTAATGCCGAAAAATCACAAAAAATTTAAAAAATTCAAAAACGTGCCTAAAAACATTTGCATGAAAACTTGAAAACAAAGCTCGGGATAAGATACATACCGGATACCCATACTCGGGAGGTCGCTGATATCATTGAACATGCTCAAAATGATGATTCTCTACAGGAATCACCATTTCACCACCTCAGCAAGAATATTTTCTTCACAAGCTGACAAGGATAACAATGAAATTAAAATTAGCCTTGGTTAATTTTATATTTACTATTTGAAGAGTAATTAATGCTATTCAATGGGGCAATTTAATTTGTTTTTTTACAAGTGAATTTAATTGACTAAATTTTTTATCAATTATCATGAGATCAATTGTTTAAACCAAATTTTTCAACAATTTCACGATTAATCTCCTGAGGGGGCACATAATCAAGATTTTCAATCTCCATCAGGCACATTATTGAGACTTGATTTAATCTTTGAAACAATGTTGTCTCGACATCATTTCAAAGAGGGGCAAAATGTATACACATAAAAATGACTATGAGCAATTAAATAAATATTTTATATTTATTTAATAATTATTCTTCTATTAAATAGTTAATTTGAAAAGATTAATTTATTTAATTCATTTTCATGTCTTTCTATTAATTAATATTTTATTAATTAATTCATCTATCCTATTCCTCTAAATTAATTAAATATCTAATATTTAATTATTCCTCTAACTAAATTAATTAAATATCTAATATTTAATTATCCCCTCCAAACAATTAAATATCCAACATTTAATAGTTATTCTCCTATCCTATAGTCTCAAATATTAAATAATTTTTTTAAAATTATTTAATCTTTCTTATCCAACTCACCTTCCATCTCCACTTCATCTTCCCTTTGCCAACTCATCAAACACGTGGCAAAGGAAATTAATATTTCTTAAATATTAATTCGTCATTTATCTTCAACTTTCGAACTTAATGAATATTGTGTACGTACACATTTTTCATAAACATCTCTTATATTCTCTCCAATGCCCCTACATCTTAGGAAGGACTTGAGTCCACTTGTCCTATCATGCCTAAATCTTCTCCAACCATCCCTAGATTCTCTCAATCAGCAACCCAGTCAAGGTGAGATGAGTGACACTTGTCTTCTCCTTCCCCCTTTCTCTGAACCTCCACCTTTGCTCACAACCATCCAAATCTACAGATCTGATTATGACCGTTGATCTGAGCCACATCATCTAATCCTTTCAAGGTCTATAAAATTAAGAGCTTCAGTTGAGAGAGAGTTAGTCTTCAAATCAATCATATGCATTTGTGAGTTTTTGAAACAAATAACAAATAGCAAATAGAAAATAGCAAATAGCAAATAGAAAATATCATTTAGCATAATCATTTTAGCACAATCATGTAGTATTTGCATATCATAGTATCAGTTAACTACAAGTTATCAGTCCATTCTTCGTATGCCATCTTGGAATCCATCAGTGCATTGTCTGAGAGCACACCATCTGCAACCAAGAAAAGTGGAGTTAGGACACAATGAGACATAAACCATGAAGGTAAAAATATTAGTATTTTATTTCATATGTACTTCATGTAGTTTTATTGGTTGAATTTGGATTTCCTGTAGCATTTCCATTTGTATGTGTTGTGAAACTAACATGTTGCAGGTAGCATTCTAAGGATAAAATTCAAGTTGACACACTTATATAATCAAGTTATGATGGGGTATGACAATTACCCTTGTTAAAAATATTGAATGCATAATGAAAATATTAAACATATTGTCAAATCATATTTGTCTTTGGATCTTGTTCAACATAACTTTCTTCATAGTTCCACTTTGTCACTTATATGTTATTAGATTGTGGCATCATTATCTTTCATGGAGAAGGAGACATATGTTGGCAACAAAAATGAAGGAAAACAAAGAGAGGGGGGGGGGGTGAATAAGTTTTCACCGGATCTACAAACTTAACTGCAAATACAAATCTGATAAGCTACAACAAAACCAAAGATAAGAAAATTGATATCACAACACAAAACACTAAGATTTTGATGTGGAAAACTTGGTTAAGGGAAAAACCGTGGCGAGAACCTACCCACAATAAGATGATACTCTACAGTAGTATGTGAAAACAATTACAATGGGGAATGCACCAACATTCATGTACACTACCTAGAGATCACAACTCAAGATACAATAACTCAGAAGGCTACAACCATCAAGGAAGTCACACTAACTTACAAAAAGATTCAAAATACAATACAAAAGGAATGAATTGCAATAATAGAATCTACTGATGCCTGATGACAGTTCTTGTTAAGTACATTTGTCAGCTCTACACCAATATCTACTCAATATACCACACTGAAAGATGAATCCCTTTGTTCGCACATACACCATTCTATAATAATGCAAACACAACCTCAATATCCAAATTATATGACTTTATCACCTATTTATACAATTCATCAACCTTGACAACAAGGTCGACTAAACCCTCAACACCTAATTACAAAATTACATTACACGATATAAAGATCAACCACTAGAGTAATATAATGGTATACATGATATAACATGGACCTAAAGCAAATCTTCAAATACGCAACACTACCGAAAATCACACCAATATCAACCACAACATGCTACACCAATAGGAATACCACATAACACAAAGAATATCACCGGTTAAACAAAATCACCAAAAACTTGCACAATGATCAATGCGGATCATCAAAACAAATAGGAGACAATTAGGAAACACCAACAAGCATGTTAGAATCATCAACAATAGCACCAAAAATCATGCCAAGATCAATCGCAACATGCTACACCACCAGGAATATCGCATGACACGAAGAACATCACCGGTTCAGTAAAATCACCAAAAACTTAGACAACAATCAATACAGATCATAAAAAAAAAAAGGAAATAATTAGGAAACACCAACACACATGTTAGAATCATTAGCAATAGTTGCACCGACACCACTTATCAAATCTTCATCAATCAACGTTTGAAACTCAAGAACACTTAAACAACAACAACTACCAAAAAGAAAGATAACTTAGGGAGCACAAAATTGCGAACCATTTGGATTTAAGATACATGCGAACATCCAAAAAAATCTCCCAAAATCGTAGCTCAAGATCTAATCACATCAGAATATACTAGAGGAAATATCAAATTCTGCAAAGCACTCATCAGAAAAAAACAACTATAAGCCGGATCATATGATATCATCAATTAAGATTATTGGATCATTGAAACTAATACACAAAGATGTAATAACACTATAAATAATCCATACACCAAACCATGATCCCAATAAACTAATCTGCAATCACCAGAGCAATAAATCATAGGAATATGTTGACATCAATGACAACAACATATCCTAGCAACAACAATGGCCAACTATGCAAAATGGTGGAAGCAGGAGCGGAAGCCCAAATTTCAAATTCTCAGCAAGGCGGGAACCCTTGTTCCAATGGTGAGATTGGCTAGATCAATGGCGTAGGTCCTATTGGTGATAAGGACAAGCCCCCAGACTTTCCAGTCACTATTGTTGACTCACAGTCTGATGGTACTCTGTTTGTGATGACAGCGGGTTCATCTGGGCATCTGGGGGAAGGGTCCAATAGGGGGCCCATTCCACGAGATGACCCTGTGAATAGCGGGAGGGAGGGAAAAACATGGTCTTCCCTTTTTGGAACTAGACCAACAAGTAAATCCTCCCTTCCTCCTATTAAGAACATTTCTAACCCTTCTGGTGGTAAGTTTGCTATCTCCATCCCTGACCAGGTTTTGGACCATAATATCAATAGTATGTCGAACTCCTTGGTAGGGAAATTTATGGGTTCGTGCCCTAACATTGAAGTTGTCAGGGCATTTTTTAAATGAAAATGGGCCCTTAAAGGAAATGTTGAAGTTTTGGCACTACCCAAAGGTCTTCCATCTTTTTCCTTTTCATGTGAAGAAGATAAGATTAAGATCTTGTGCGGGAGCCCCTGGATGGTAGGAAAGACAGCTCTGGTTCTTAGAAAATGGCACTCAAAACTAAACATGAATGATTCTCTTCTGGCCCATGTTCCAGTTTGGATACAGCTTCCAGGACTGCCTCTTGAATATTGGGCAGAAAGTATCTTCTCTGGAATAGCAAGTTCTTTTGGCGAGCTGCTCTCTATAGACCTAGTCACAGCTTCAAAAAGAAGATTAACCCATGTAAGGTTCTATGTTGGAGTAGCCCCTGAGGTAGATATGCCAGAACAAATTGACCTAGTTTCAAAACTGGGAACCTGGAAACAACATATCGAATATGAAACTATTCCTTTCACTTGTTTCCACTATAAAAAAGTAGGTCATTGGGCAAACTCTTGCCCAAACAAGCAAAAGGCGGAGCCCAAGCAGCTTAAACCTTAGATTGAAAGTCAGAAGATGTCAGAGAAATGGGTGTGGCAAGTTAAAAATATAGAAAATAAGGAAGAAAGTTCCAATCACTTTTTTCCTTTGGGGGAATAGAAGGAAGCCTCAAACTCTATCTTCAGTCCCACAATATAGGAAGCAGAGAGAAATGAAACAACCAAAGCCAGTCCCATAAGAACAACTCAAAAAAAGGAAATGAAAGATCAGAATGATCCTCCAAATGAGATAGCTGAAGTGGTTGATGACACGTATGAAAGCAAGGCAGTGGAAGCAAGAGATTACCAACCTGAGGAAGGAGAGATCCCTGAACCCCAAGTTGAAAGGACTGACTCGTCTCTAGCCATACCTAGTTATGAAATTCAAGAAGGCCAAAAATGTGCTATTTTGGGTATGAATCTTTTGGATTTGGATCAGAATTCAAGAACAGTAAACAATGTTTCATCTGACTCTAGAACTCCTAAATGGGGTAACGAAGAAGAAATTTCCAAAATATAGGAACAAGAAAGCAACAACTCCCTCGACATCTCTAATAAGGAAATCTAGCAGAATAGCTCAAGTTGATGTGGGATACATATCCTCTTCCCCAGGATGGCCCTCTAACCACAAAGTAAGAGATAAGGAGGCCAGCAAGAACATAGCAGATGGAACTCAAAAAATTCTCAAGGAGCTGGGAATTGGTAAGTAGCTATGAAGATAATCTCTTGGAACATAAGGGGACTAAACAATCCCCATAAACATGATATTATTAGGAATATGATAAGAGATAGTAATCTTGATATTTTTTTAATTCAAGAAACCAAAATGAGTAGAGAAAAAGTTGAATCTTTGAAGTTCTTCAAAAATGGTAATGTTAGTGGGGGTAGTTCTGAGGGTGCTTCTGGAGGCATTGCTACCATCTGGAATCTTAACACTGTTAAAGGTCAGGTCATTGTTCAGGAAAGTAACTTTTCCTGTATCAAATTTGAGCATCTTAAAGATGGTTCTTCATGGGTTCTCACAAACATTTATGCTCCTAATACCTTAAAGGCTAGAAACTCATTTTGGAAAAAGATCAGACAGGCCAGGGACAACTTCAAAAATCTCAGTTGGATGGTTATGGGAGACTTTAATACACCTTTGAAAGAGGAGGAAAAATTTGGAGGCAGTCCTCCTCAGCTAGAAAGTAGGATGGCCCTCATGGATTTTATTAATTCCCAAGCTCTTAATGACTTGGAGATACAGGGTTGCAATTTCACTTGGACTAATAGGCGAAATGGTAATGACCTTATCCAAGTGCGTCTTGATCGAACTCTTATTTCTGATGATTGGTATAGTCAGTACTTCTGTTCATTGTCTGCCCATATCCGGGTTGGATCCGATCATTTCCCAATCACCTTCAATGCTGAATTGATCAATAGAAGGAGAAACTATCCCTTTAGATTTGAAAAAATGTAGACTCTTCACCCTGATATTAAAAGAAATATTCAGAAATGGTGGAGTATCCAAGTTGAGGGCACGACTATGTTCAAAGTTGTTAAGAAGCTCAAAAGTGTGAAGGACAACATTCGACTCTAGAACAAGAACAGTTTTGGGAATATATTTGAGGCTAAGAGTAAAATCTAGGAAAACCTTAAAGAAATACAGGACTAGATCCAGAAGGATGGTTTCAATACTGTGTCTATTGCTGATGAAAATGAGATCCTTAAGAAATACCATGACATTATTGCCAAAGAGGAATTGTTTTGGAAGCAGAGATCGAGATGCATTTGGCTCAAGGAAGCGGACAGGAATACAAGATTCTTCCATATGTCGACTATCAAGCACAAAGCAGTCAACAGAATGAACAAGCTAGTTGTGGAAAGTGGGGAGATGGTCAAGGAAGATGAAATAAGGAATGAAGCTAAGAGGTATTTTTCAGACCTCCTAAAGAGGGATCACAGTCTGGATGTTGAAGCTCAATCCTCTTTTCTTCAGAAAATTCCTTGTCTCATTGATGCCCAAAATAATGCCTTCCTCTCTTCCATTCCCTCTATCTTAGAAATTAAAAATGTTGTTTTTTCCTTTGATGGCAACAAATCACCTAGACCTGACGATTTCCCAATGTTCTTTTTCCAAGATTTTTGGGATATCATTGGGACTGATGTGGCCAATGGGGTTAAGGAATTCTTTGGGGTTAGAAAACTCTTGAAAGAAACCAATGGTACTTTTATTGCTCTTATCCCCAAGATTCAAGGTGCTGACTCTTTGGATAAATTCAGACCTATTAGCCTCTGCAACTCCTTTTACAAGATCATTTCTAGGGTCCTTACTTCTAGACTTTTGTCTATCCTTCCTGCCTTAATTAAACACCAGCAAAATGGGTTTGTTCCTGGAAGACAAATTCTTGATTCCATTATCACAGTTCATGTGAACATTCACTCTCTTGTTAGAGCTAAGAAGCAGGGCCTCATCCTTAAGCTTGACCTCTCCAAAGCCTATGACAGGGTTGACTGGTCTCTTCTTTAGAAAGTTCTCACTTCTTTTGGGTTTGCCCCTAGAGTTGTGGATCTTTTCTCCCTACTTACTTCATCTGCGTCCTTTGTTGTTCTTGTCAATGGTTCTCCTTCAAATTTTTTCCGAGCCTCAAGAGGTCTTAGGCAAGGAGACCCTATCTCCCCCATCCTTTTCATTATTCTGGCAGAATGCTTTGGTCGGACCATGGATAATTTGGTGCAGCAAGGGTCCTTTAAGGGCCTCCAACCTTCTTCTGCTGACCTTATTTGTTCACACCAGCAGTTTGTTGATGATACAATTATTATGGGGGAATCAAGTATCTCAGAAGCTAAAGTACTAAAGAGCACTCTGAGCAAATTTGCCTCTGCTACGGGGCAGCTTATTAACTGGGCCAAAAGTGATGTCTTTTTCATTAATACTCCTGAGAGAAGACAATAGAGGATCAGCAGAATTCTGGAGTGTAAGATTGCTAACCTTCTTGCTACCTACCTTGGACTCCCCATGGGGATTGCCCCTCTTGATTCCTTCTGGATTTCTCTAGTTGACAAATTTCACAAAAAACTTGCAGGTTGGAAAGGGGCCCTCTTAAGTCAAGCTGGTAAGCTCCTTCTCCTTAAAGCTACTCTTCAGAGTATTCCTATTTATGCTCTTAGTCTATTTAGAATTCCAGTCAAGTATGATGAAGCTATTGAGAAAATTCAAAGAAGATTCCTTTGGTATGGGGTTGAGGAAAAGCAAAGAATGTCCTTGGTGGCATGGGATCAGGTCTATAGACTGAAAAGTAAATGTGGTTTGGGTCTCAGGAGGATTCGTACTTTAAATGAAGCTCTCTTGTCCAAACAAGTTTGGAGATGGTTTCATTCTGATTCTGAATGGTGCAAAATTTGGAGAAGTAAGTATTCCCTTCTGTCTTCTTCTCTCTCTTCTTTTCTTAATTCAGATTTTAGCATTAATGGATCCCATATTTGGAACCATGTTTCTAAATGTAAAGATGTGATTGCTAAAGGAGTGATATGGAAACTTGGAAATGGCAGAAAAGTTAGATTTTGGGAGGATCCCTGGCTTTTTGATAAACCCCTTATGGACTCCCATGAATGGGCCTCCCATGCCCCTTCTTGTATTGGCTCTTTTGGCTCCTTAGTGGCAAATTACTGGGATGGGAACAATTGGCAGAATATTGATAGTATCCACCCTAGCCTTTCTAAGCTCAAGACCCATTTGTTTGGTATTTGGCTAGACAATGAAGAGGACTCCCTGATTTGGAAACATGATCGCAAAGGTATTTTAACTGTGTCTTTGATGTATTGTGTCCTTTCCCCGCCTCCTCCTATAAATCCTTTCTGGTCTAAAGCTTGGTTAAAAGGTCTCACTCCTAAAATCAATTTTTTCTTCTGGACTATCCTCCAAAATAAGATCCTCACTGTTGACAACCTAAAAGGCAGAGGTTTTGCCCTTCCAAGTAGGTGTGTGTTGTGTTTTCAAGAGGAAGAGTCTGTGGACCATCTTGCCCTCCACTGTTCCTTCTCGGCCTCTGTTTGGGAAAGCTTCCTCAAGAGCTTTAGTATAGCTTGGGTGTTTCCTAGTAACATCAGAGATTTGTTCTCCTCCTAGCAAATTCAATGGACTAACCCTTTTCTGAGATGTATGTGGCAGCTCTCTCTTCCTCACATTTTGTGGGGTCTTTGGAAAGAAAGAAACAACTGAATTTTCAGGGATGTGTCCCTAAATCAAGACACTGTTTTTCAAAAAATTCAAAGGGCTATCCAGGAAAATATGGGAATCATGGAGGTTTCTTGTTACTCAAATAACTCCCTGGAGTCAAATATCTTAAGAGCATGGAGTATGAAGATCACTGATGGTCCTAATCTCAGCTACAATAAAAGGCTTGAAACTAAATGGCAAACCCTGCCTCAAGGCTGGCTCAAAATCAATTTTGATGGTGCAGCCAAAGGAAACCTAGGTCCTTCAGGCTGTGGAGCTATTCTCAGAGATCATAGAGGCATTTGCAAAGGTATGATTGCTGTCCCTATTGGTACTCAAACCAATCATAAAGCGGAAGCTATGCAGCCCTTCAAGGCATTATCCTAGCCAAAAAATGGAACTGCCCCTATCTTTGGATAGAAGGGGACTCTAATAATATAATAAAGTGCCTCAATGGGACTTCAAAGCCCTCATGGTCGATTCACAATATAATTATTTCTGCTATTGACATCATTAGAACCTTTAAAAAATGCCATATATCCCATATCTATCGGGAGGCCAACTATTCTGCTGATTGGGCTGCAAATGTGGTAGTTAAGAATGAGACTATTACCACGTGGATGGGTGAGAGCGAACTCCCTGAAGACATCAGACAAATCATAATTGATGAAAGATATCGAAGTACCCCAAAGACTCTTGATTGACAGGGTAATAATGAAAAGTACTAATGTAAGCACTTTGAGTTACTTCTAATGAGAAAATCACTCATTATAACATCAATGCCAGCAAAACTTGTTTTATAATCAATCAGATCATTAAGGCCACACACGCTTTTTGGGTATTTGTTTTAGCTCCGAAAAGCTCTCTGTTTTACCAGTTCTGTAAGTTTCAAAATTTGGATGTGAGAAGTGACACCATGGGTAGAAATGGGAGACGATATGAGCCAAGTAATTGCAAGGAGTGGAAACAGAAAGAAGAGGTGTGGGGAATTTTGTAGAAGGGTGGTCTTTCGAGCTTCATAGAGAGACTCCACCGCCGTGATGGAATGGTAACTAGCCTCTTCTACAAAAATTGGAAGAAGGGCATGCTAAAAATGGGTGACCAAATGGTGGAAATTGATGAAGATTTAATAGCTAAAGCTACAGGTCTCAACAGGGAGGGCTACAACTTCTACAAAGATAGGAAGGTCAGTAGGGAAGCCATTGAAAGGTACCTAGTTACAGAGAAAGAGAAAAAAATATTGGTAAAGTTAAGTAAAACCTATTACCCACCTAGGGCTTTTGCAAAACCCTAGCAGGAAATTCTCTTTGTTTTAATGCGGTATATAACTCTAGATGGTAGGTTTACGAAAGTCTATGGGTATCATTTTGTTCTGTTAAACCATTTTAGGCATAATGATAAGGTGAATTTTCCTTACTTCTTGCTCTGCTCAATGAATGCCTCCCTAAAAGCCTACAAAGAGAATCCTCTGGGAGATACCACAATGCACCAAGGTCTTATGGTCCTCATTTATGACCATTTAAAGGCCAGTCAAATTAACCAGATGTAGCTCTCTATGGACTCTGAGGAAGATATGTCTGATTCTGCTTTTTCAGAGGAGGAGGAATCAGATAATGATTCCTCAACTAATAATGAGGATAGCTCTGATGATTCAGAGTATGAGAATAGTAAGAAGAGGAAATCAAGACCCTCTTCTTCTAAGAGCAAAAAACTTCAAAGCAAACCCTTGATCAATATCTCTTCGGAAGAAGAGGACTCAGATTTTTCTGAGGAGAAGAAGAACCCCAAGGGGTTGCTGAAGAAGAAAAGTAAAAACCAAGCCCAGACCTGGAAAAAGCATAAGAAAATAGAGGAGACTGGCAAGGAACTAGAAGATGACAAGCAAGCTAGGACCCTGGAAGCCTAGCACAACCTGGACAAGGAGACAATGGAGGAGACTCTCAGGTCTGCCAACACTATTTCCGCCCTCCATATTCCTAAAAATGAACAGGTAACCCCTAGAAAAGTGACTCCCTCTTTTGGCCCTCCTCCTAAGGCCTTGAATGGTCTTATGAAAACTATTGAATGGCTTATTGATGGGTATAAGAAAGCTGCAGATGAGTATAAAAAACTTTGCAACAGAGTCCTGATTCTGGAGACCATTAATATTGGAGAGGGGAATAAAATGGCCGACTATATCGAGGATCTAAAAAACACTATTGCTAAAGTAGAAGACATCAGAGATACCTTTAACCCCAGGTTTGAGAAGATTGAAAAGGAGATGCTGGACAGAAAAACCCTTGTGGAAACTAGTGAAAAAACACTCTTGGATACAGTCATCAAAGTGGAAAAAATTGAGTGCCTTAAGAATATTGTGGAGCAGAGCCTTAGCATTCTGAAAATCTCAGCCAATAATACTCATACCCTCATCAGCAAGCTTGATGACGACAAGGAAATCCAGGAAATTGACCTGGACGCTGAAGGAACAGGGGAAGCTCAAGGTCCCAGAACCCGCACCAAAGGCAAGAGGAAGGAAAAGAAAGTGAATAAGGATCTGGAGGAGATGAAAGCAGTCAGGGCAACCTATGATGAGTTGGTGATAAAGGCAGAGGATCTACTAAAGAAAATTACTATGTAGTGTCTCCTTGGTCTCTTTGCTGTGTTTTGTTGTTTTGTTGTTCTTTCTGTTCGCTGGTCTTTTGGCCAGTCGTTTTGTATGCAGACTTTTAATCCTTTTGCTGCTCTCTTCCTTTCTATGATGTAATGGTTTTGGGTCCTTAAAACCTTCTTTTTAATCAATCAGAACAACAATGGCCAACAATCTCTCCCTTTGGCATTGATGGCAACATATTAATGTGAAAAAAAATCAATGCAAACAAAGAAAACATCTCCAGTAGACTCCCCCTAAGATCAAGAAGATAAAACAGTTTTTCACATCCTTCTCTCCCCCTTTGACAACAATGCCAAAGATGCTCAAAATAGAAAACCAAACTTACTCTCCCCCTTTGATAACAAATCATGATTCTCTCCTCTTTAAACAAATAATAAATCCAACAGACTACTCCACCAGAGGAGCAACATAAACTCATCAATTTGGACAAAAGGATAAGACTGCGAAGTCCACCAGATTGATCCAACTCAGTGCATGTAGTTCTCATCAGGAGGGGTAGATACCCCTAAATTTTCTCTTAAATAGACAAATGCATCTATAGGCAAAGGCTTAGTAAAAATATCAGCAATTTATTCCTTTGTAGACACATACTCCAACTTTACTTCCCCTTCACTAGCTTTTTCTCTCAAGAAATGATACGCAATTGATACATGTTTAGTCTTTGAATGTTGAATCAAATTCTTTGACATATTGATAGTACTGGAATTATCACAATATATGACAGTAGTTTCATAATAGATAACTATAACATCCTTCAACATTTGCTTCATCCAAACTACCCGAGTGCAGTTACTAGCAATATCAATGTACCTAGCTTCAGCAATAGATATGGACATTGAATCTTGTTTCTTACTAGCCCATGAAATCAATATCTTACCCAAAAAGAATGCACCATCAGAGGTATTTTTCTGGTCATCAACATCGCCATCGCAATCAGAATCAACGTAGGCACATAACATTAAATCATTATTCCTTAGATACCACAAACCATAATCCATAGTTCCTTTTAGGTATCTAAATATCCTCTTTACAATAGTGACATGAATCTCTTTTGGATCAGCTTGACATCTAGCAGCCATGCACACAACATGCATAATGTTAGGTCTAGTCTGAGTCAAGTATAGTAGTTCACCAACCATAGATCTATACAAGGTCTAATTAGATTTCAAAGATTCATCATTTTTAGATAATTTGTAGCCAGTCACCATAGAAGTTCCAACTAGTTTAGACTCATCTAATCCAAACTTATTCAATATTTTCTTTAAATATTTAGTTTGAGATATAAAAATACATTTTCTAGTCTATGAAATATGCAATCCTAAGAAAAATTTCATCCCTCCTATCATAGACATCTCAAATTCTTTCTGCATATCACCGACAAACTTCATGCTCAAGCTATTATCTCCTCCAAAGATAATATCATCAACAAAAACTTCAACAATTAAGATGTTATCATTTTCAATCTTTAAATATATATTACTATCAACAATACCTTTATTAAATCCTAATTTTAATAAGTACTTATCCAATTTAGCATACCTGGCACTAGGGGCTTGTTTCAATCCATAAAGAGATTTCTTCAGTCTGCATACTAAGTCTCCATCATCTGATAATGAAAATCCATCATGTTTCTCAATGTAGACTTCTTCTTCAAGATCGCCATTCAGAAATGATGACTTGTCATCCATCTGATATACCTTGAAATCCTTATAACCAACATATGCAAGCAACAATCTAACAACTTCAAGTCTAGCTACTAGAGAAAAAGTCTCCTCATAATCAATCTCTTCCTTCTATGAATATCCTTTGCATATCAATCTTGCTTTATTTCTCACAACTTCACTGACTTCATTCAATTTTTTCATGAATACCCATTTAGTACCAATCACATTCTTATTGTTAGGTCTAGGCACAAGTTTCCATGTGTTATTCTTTTCAATTTGATTCAATTCTTCTTCCATGTCCCTTATCCAATTGTAATCTTTTCAAGCCTCAATAACATCTTTGGGTTCAATTTTAGAAATCAAACATACCTCTTTAGTAGCTAGCCTTCTTCTAGTCATCACACCTTTATTTTTATCACCAATAATCTGATTTTGAGAATGATTCAATCTTACATACCTCAGAGTCTTTTGATCATTCTAATTTTCAGGTTCCTGCACCTCTCCATCAACATCAACAATATCCAAGTTAGTTTTCTCTACCAGATCATTCTGCTTCAATTCTTTAGTCCGAATACGTGTTTGAACAACATGCTAACCATAATCATACCTCCATATTCTGATCTCTTTTCCACAGTTCTCATTAACCTTCACATTTGCACTTTCCACTATCTTTCTTAGTATCTTATTGTAGCACCGATAGGATTTTCTCTTTGTTGAATATCCCAATAATTTTCTTTCATCACTTCTTGCATCAATCTTTCCTATATCCTCATCTCTTGATATAACACTTGCTACCAAAAAATATAAAATATATCACAGTAGGAACTTGACTAAACCATAGCTCATAAGGGGCCTTACCAGTATCCACTTTTATATGTACTCCGTTGAATGTGTAAATAGCTATGCTAACAACTTTCCTCCATTAGATCTTCAGAACATTCCTTTCAATCAACATATTCCTTGCAACATCCAAGATAGTCCTGTTCTTTCTTTCAAAAAATCCATTTTGCTATGGGGTTCTAGGATTAGATAATTATCTTCCAAATCCATGCTTATCACAGAATGACTCAAACTCACCGGAAAAAAATTCTCCTTCTCTATTAGATCTCAAAATTTTCGCCTTCAATCCTATCGCAGTCTCAACCTTTTCTTTGAATATATTGAATTTGTCCAATTCTTTTGATTTTTCTTTCAAAAAGACAACCCACATCATGCTAGAACAATCATCAATTAGTAACATAAAATATCTGTCACCCTGCACACTTCTAATATTTGTAGGTGCACATAGGTCAGTATGCACAAGATCTAGCAATCCATCAGATGTATACTTCTTACTCTTGAAAGAAATTCTTGTTTGCTTACCCATTTGATATTCCTTACATACCAGATTAGTAGGTTTAACAATTTTAGGCAGATTTCTAACAACTTCTGTAGAACCAATCTTAATCATTGAATCAAAATTAACATGACACATTCTTCTATGCCACAACCAAATTTCATCAATCTGAGAATCAAACAACTTTTCTCACCAGCATTCAAATGAAAGATATTACCTCCAGTCTTAGTTCTTGATGCAATCTCTATAGCAGAGGCATTTAGGATCTTGCATTTTCCATTCTTGAATTGTAAATTATAACCTTTATCAACCATCTATCCAACACTTAAAATATTATGCTTCAAACCTTCAAGATACAAGACATCATTAGTGTTATGATTACTATCAAAGGAAATAGAACCTCTACCACAAATTAGATAGGCTTTGTCATTTCCAAACCTTACTATTCCACCATCATATCTTTCCATTCTCAAAAAATTGCTTTTATCACCACTCATATGATGTGAAAAACTGTTGTCGATCATCCATTCATCTTTCTCTTCAACTTTAGTAGCTAAAGTTTTCTCCTCAATAGTCCAGCTTGTGGAATAAACATGTACTAGTCCATCTTATTTGATAACAATAAACACAGCTTCATCTCCTTCCAATTCTTCATCTGTGACACCTTCATCAACAACATAATAATAGTTCTTCTGATGCTTATACTTCCGATTAGGCTTATCATACTTCTCATGCTCCTCATATCTATGTTTCCTATCATGCTTATCAAATTTATCATGCCTATCATATTTAGACATTCTCTCTGGGAATCTAGAAGAAAAATGTCCTATCTTAATGCAAGAGAAACATTTCAGAGGCAATTTTCCATCGTACTTACCAGCTCCCTTAGGCAATCTTTGGGCAATCAATACTTCAAGATCATCCAATTCTCTTTCTTTCTCTTCCATCTCTCTTATTTCTCTTTCATATCTGGATATTTTGCATTCATCAGGATCATACTTTTGTTTTTCAGATACAAATGCTTTAAATGTTGTCTTAGACTTTCTATGTTATTCACCAAATTCACTAAATTCAAATGCAACAATATTTCCGACCAACATATCTCTTGTCATAGTAGTCACACTTTGGATCTCATCTATAGTAGCTACCTTATGTTTGTAAGAAAGAGGCAATCATCTCAACACCTTAGTAACAATTTCATCTTTTTCAAGGGTTCCACCAACACATCTGATACCTAGGACAAGTTAATTCACCTTAGCCATAAAGGAATTTATGTTCTCATCTTCGCCTTGTTGAGACATGGACCAGCTAGGACTCGAACCTAGGACCTTCCATACGTTGCTGGAGTGATCTACCACTAAGCTACTAGCCCCTCTTGGACCAGTCCATCGTCAGTCTGGGTGTGGCTTATTTCCAACACCAACAACTCCCTTAAGCCACACCTCTCGTGTGCCTGGGGCTCCTAGCCTGGACCTATCTTTGATACCATGTCAAAGACATGGACCAACTAGGAATTGAACCTAGGACCTTCCATACACTGATAGAGTGCTCTACCACTGAGCTACTGGCCCCTCTTGGACTAGTCCATCATCGATCTAGGTGTGGCTTATTTCCAAGACCAACACTCCCATCTTTCACATCTCATACTTCCCTTTCAAACTCTGCATCTTAGCAACTTTGACTTGTTTTATCTCCTTCATACAAGGTTTCAAGCTTCTCCCATATCTCATGTGTAGTCTAAAGTCCCATTACATTAGTCATTTTTGAATCAGTTAGGGAACTCAACAATACTTACTTAGCTCTGATGTTATTTTCATCTTCCTTGATCTCATCAATAGTAACAGGTCCATTCAGAGGAACAAAAGAGGCATTCTTTGCAGTTTTCTAGTAATCCTCTCCAATACATCTCAAATGCACCGCCATCTGGTTCTTCCATACAACATAGTTGCTTCCATCAAATCTTAGAGTCTCTTTCTTAAAGATAACACCTCCAATTGCCATCTCGGATCTCCTAAAGCGATTAAGTTTATTTTGGAGGATCTAGTTCTGATACCAATTGTTGGCAACAACAATGAAGGAAAAATGAGAGGGGGGGTGAATTAGTTTTCATTAGATCTACAAACTTAACTATAAATACAAATTTGATTAACTGCAACAAAACCAAAGATAAGCAAATTGATAGTACAACACACAACACCAAGATTTTGACATGGAGAACCTAGTTAAGGGAAAAATCATGGTGGGAACCTACACACAATAAGATGATACTCTGCAGTAGTATATGAAAATAATTAAAATGGGGAATGCGCCAACATTCAGACACACTGCCTAGAGCTCACAACTCAAGATATAATAACCTGGAAGGCTACAACCCTCAAGGAAGTCTCACTGAATTACAACAAGATTCAGACTACAATCTGAAAGGAATGAACTACAATAATAATATCTACTAATGCCCAATGACAGTTATAGTTAAGCACATTTGTCTTCTCTACACCAATCTCTACTCAATAAAACACACAATCCCTTTGTTCGCACATACACCACTCTTCGATAATGTTGACACAAGATTGATATCCAAATTACATGACTATCACCTATTTATACTCTTCATCAACCTTGACAACAAGGTCGACTAAACCCTCAACGCTCAACACCCAATTATAAAATTATGTTACATGATACTAAGATTGACCACCTGCCCAATATAATGATATACATGATATAACAAGGACCTAAATCAAATCTTTGAATACACAACACCACCAAAAATCATGCCACGATCAACCGCAACACGCTAGACCACTAGGAATATCCCATAACACGAAGAACATCATCGGCTAAGTAAAATCACCAAAAAATTGCACAATGATCAATTTGGATCATCAAAACAAATAGGAAACAATTAGGAAACAATTAGGAAACACTATCAAGCATGTTAGAATTATCAACAATAGTTGCACCAACACTAGTTATCAAATCTTCATCGATCAACGTCTAAAACTCAAGAACACTCAAACGACAACAACTGCCAAAAAAATGATAATTTTTAGAGCACCAAATCACAAACCATATAGAAAAAAGATACACATGAACATCCCAAACAATCTCCCAAAATATATTCTCAAGATCTGATCACACTGAGATTTATCGGAGGAAATACCAAAATCTACAAAACATTGATAAGAAAAACAACTACAAACTGGATCATATGATATGATCAATTAAGCTTCCTGGATTATTGAAACTAATACAAAAAGGTGTAATAACATTAGAAATACTCCATACACCAAAACATGATCTCAATAAACCAATCTGCAATCACCATCTAGTAATAAATCACAGGAATATGTTGACATCAATGACAACAACATATCTTATTAGCAACAATGCCCAACAACATATTAAATTTTTTTAGAGACATAATCATCATTTTTCATGCTTACAACTTTCAAAGCATATCCTAAATGGGAAGAGTTCCTATATTTGTACTTAGTTTTGTTTCTTACTAAGGGGAATTAAGTTATTTTAAGCATTGGATCATGTTTTTATTTTAGAAACTTTCCATTCTTATAGGAGATTATTCATTATAGGGGTTTTCTTACTATCTCTTTACCTCTCACAGGGGGGGGTGTGGTGGATATTTTTTGTATATTATATTAATGATGAATGTAGTTCTTGAGAGTATTGATGAGATATATAAAATAATTTTTCTTTCAGTTGTACGCGATCTTGTTTTCATTTCTCCTTTTTGGAGAGGATTTTTTTCCCATGGGGTTTACTCCATTTCTCCATTTATGAGAGATCATTTATACATGGGTATATAACATGGCCTAGTTTTTGGGACCTATCATCATCATATTGCATATTTCATCGTCATCATTATAATCCATATAATGATTTCATCTTTGTAAGTTGCACTTAAGGGGGGTGTTAGTGTGGTTGAGGTTATTTCCTATCTAGTTATTAGTGGGAACCTATTCACATGTTAAGTTTAATTAGGACTTAGATGTCCTTATATCCTAGGTGTCATTTTTAGAAGTTATTTATAATGGGGCCATGTTTACCTCATTTACTTTTAGTTATCTAGGAATTTAATATATTCATCAAAGATTTAATTTTTGTAATAGGGGTAGTTGTCATACACATTCATATCTTGCCTATATAAGCAAGGCCTATCATTGTACATTTCATATTCAACCATTATTCAATCAGTGAATTATTATGCAAGTTATCTCACTATTATCTCTTGTGGAAGCTATTTTATTCTAACAAGTATTTGGGGGTATTGGGGAGTTCCTATCTAATCCTAAACCACATACATGGTACCATTAGTATAAATGCTTTCATGTGTATTAGTGTTAGTACCAAGCATGGATGGTTTCATGTTTTCTTTTTTAAGTTTTCATGGTATTAAATAAAATGAATGTAGGAACCTGTTAATTTGGTTCTAAAATGAATTTAACAAGTACTAGATTCATATTTGGCTGTGTTGTGTACCTACCATGCACTTGTCTTGGTCCTAAAAATTATTTCCTAGGATCTTGTGAGGTTTATATGCCAACTTAGACCTTCTTATAGCATTTGTAATGTCTTGTAAGAGTCATTTTGTATTTTTCTTCTTTCGCTTGTGTCATTTTTCTTAGGGAAATGTCTACACTGTTCATAAGGTATTGATGCATCTTCTTACCTTATCCTTTCCATATTGGCGTCATTTCATGCTTCGGAGATATAATTCTCCATTTGACTTTGTGTCATTTTTACCATTTTAGGTTTTTGTGTTTGTTGTGGTCTATCTTGGGCTAGTACAGGGTATCTGGGTTGACTTGGGGACCCTATCCCTACTTGGAATTGCTCACTAGTCTAGACACCAATGCTCCATAGGGACCACAATTCCCTATCTAAAAAATAATTCTTTTAGAGGACCCTAATGGCAAAATAGGACTCTATTGCTAGACTCAAACTACAACACATAGGTACTAGTATTGTATCTAGGTTCTAGTATCCCATCTAGGTGCCAGTGTCCTCAAATTCCTAGTTTTGGAGTATTGTTGCTTATAAGCCTTTGATGGTAGTTTTTAGTGGTGACCTTGTGCATCAAAGTTTGTGCCCTTTATCTCTATAACATTCCCAAGCCATCATGGTGTTGATGAGTGTCTCGTATCAAGAATTAAAGAATCTCCTTGACTTGGGAAGCATGTAGCTCGTTTGAAGTGAGTTGTTGTCCTTCCATTTGGTGGAGAGTATGTACCTCCTAATGAGTAACCTTTGGTGTAGGTTTCCCTTTATTTGAGGTATTCTTGAGCCACCATTGAGTGGAATTTATAGGATAGTAGGAGTAGGTATCAGATCAGTGATGTTTAGATGCTACATGATATCCTTAGTCATAACATTGATAGTTGCACCTAGGTCCATGAGAGCATTCTTTATTGATATTCCATTAATCAAAAGTACTACCATTAGACTAGTTAGATCAGAGTATTTAGGGACAATTACTTTTCCTAGCATTATATTTGCTAGCTTCTCTACCACATGGATTGTCTGTGAGTCCTTTACCTTCCTACCTAGCTTCTTCATGCATAAATACCTTATTGTTTTTTCATATATAGGAAGATCTTTAATGGCAAAAAATAAAGGGATTTTGACACACACACATGCTTTAATTGATCTAGAAGATCAAAAGCGAGTTCTGGTTTTTTTCTTTCTAGCCTTTGTGGGAATGGGGACATTGGATCAATAGGTTGAGTTGTCGCAGACTGAATTGACTAATTTGTTTGAATAGACAAGTTATTTGGCCGGATGTTGGAATTTATAGTGTCATCCTCATCAATTTTAAGCTCTTTAATAATAGGAGTAGGTGACTATAGAGTCTTACCTAAGTGTAGGTGTTGGTCACTTATATCCACAACATAACTAGGGTATTAAATGCCATCATAAGAGTATGCCTATTGCTCTAGTTTATTGTTAGGATTTGGTGTAGGCTATGTTGGTAACTGAGTAGGTTTGGGTGAATTTGAGTTTGGGTTTATAGGTGGGATGAGGGTTGTTTGAGAAGGTGGTGGTTGTGGTTGCAAGTAACCAATAGGTTGGTTAGACCACTATTTACCCCCTCTCTATTAAGGTGACTATTTCTAGTTCCCAAGAGGTGGCTACCATTTAGGTTGGGGATTAGGAGTTTGATAGTTTGGCCATGACCATTGTTGGTTATTCCAAGGTGATGTCCCATAGTTTCCCCAATTTTCAAAGTATGGAGGTTGCCATGAATTTATTGGATTCAAGGAACACTCAGAGGGGGGGGGATGAATTAGTGTTTTACTGGTTATCGGATTTTCTAATTTAATTTTAAGCCACTAGAAGTATAAGCATGGAAGTGAAATGCATAAACTCAAAACAACCAACCAAAAAAAATAACACCAAGATTTTTTTTATGTGGAAACCCAAATGGGAAAAACCACAATGGGATTTGAACCCACAATATTATTCCACTATGGCTAGTAGAAAAACAATATTACATGAGGGGAAATGCACAAGCATTCAGGCACACTGCCTAGAGCTCATTGCTCAATTATAATAAGGGCAGCAAGATTGGAAGGCTCACTACCTTACATATTATCTACAATGATGGATTACAACAAATGAACTCCAAAATAGCATCTACCAATGCCTGTATGAGTTTCAATTAAGTGCCAAATCTTTGACTATATCTACTCTACAACTCTGCTCTATTTTCTGTCTCAGTTAGCTACCAGGTCAAGAATGCACATGTAAAAATACGCTACAAAGGATTCTTGATCACCACTCACTCGCATATCAATCACACCACATACCAAAAAGGTCTTCTGCATCGATCTTATATATCTACAATCATAAAATAGATCATTGATCAAGTCGTATTTCTAATGTAACATGTAGTCATATGTTGGCTTGACCAGATCTCCAAAGATAAATTAAGATCACCAAATCAATGATAAAATGATGTCTCTATGTCAGCTCTATCATCCCATACATGATTCATAACACTACAATCACTGGAAAGATTTTGGACCAAAACTACTCTGCTCAACCTGAAATACTGGTTAATTGGCTACCGGTTCACAACCGCTTCTAGATATCAAGATCCATGATTACCAAAGAGGAATATCAAGAAGATCTTCCAATTGACAACCCTAAACCACTAATCAAGCATTATAATGCATTGGATGAGTATCAATTTCCAACAATATCCCCCTTTGGTATTGATGGCAACACTCATGAAAAATGGCTATGTTGAAAACCTATACACTGGATGAAAATTTCTAAGGGTCCCCCTTAGACAATGAATTATGAAACCTATAAAATTTTTCACCTTTACTCTCCCCATTTAACAACATTACCAAAGATGGGGTGCAGTCCAAAACTTATATACAAAGATATCTATCAAATATTTTACAAGTATTTGAAGATATCAACAAACATTGTCTTGAAAAACCCCAGTTGAGTATCCCAACCACTCTTCAAGTTATCCAAGACTGTGGTGAATGCATTGAAAACATATGCATGAATCTCCATTTTCTTTAGTTTAGATGGAACAGGTTGTCCCACAACCTTTAGACAGTCAACCTTATTACTTAACATGATGTCAAACCAGGGGGCAATCAAATTCCGGAGTTCACCAACTCTCCTCCAAATTACATCCTTATTTGCATTAAGGGTCGAGATTTGATTATTGAGAGCCATTATCTATCCTTATACACTATTGTTAAGGGATACATTAGGATCAAAATACTGTGAAATACAAGCAAGTTTACCTTGGCAAACACTTATTTGCTTGTCTATGTCTACTATGAGCTTTGGCAAAATCAAACAAGACTTATATATTTTACCACCTTCAGCCAATACATCATAAATAGTTTGTAGACCTTTATTCAATCTCACTCTATCATCTTCTATCATTTTCCAAAATGTCTGCATTCTGACCTCCTTAAATCTATCTAATACCTGCCTAGTAGTAGACTTCTCCAAAGAATCAAAATTGGTATTTATATTATTAATCAATTGTGATAGTTTACTGGAGGGGCTAGAATTGGGATATAGTTGCACTCCCAAAACCACCTTCTACAACACATCAACAAACATCAAAATAAGATTTTCATTTTTAAACTCTGACTTGACCAAATCCTGAATGGCCCGAGCTTGCACAGTTGCTGCAAGCATTAACTTTTCAACAAGAGACATCTGTCCAAGGTATAGAGGACCATCAAGATTGATAGAGATTTGGGGTATGGTCCTTGTGACTAGAGGAGTGTCAATTGCCAGATTAATAAATCCATTCCCTTTATCTACCTCTGCATCTCGTACCTTTGACTTCTCTGGCTCCGTCACCTCAACATCATCTTCTTTATCCTGTGCACTGGTGTTTCCACTTGGTGCAGTATCATCCTTTTGAATATTATCTACCACTAGAGGATTTGCATTGATCTCAATATCACGTGTTGCATTGCCTTGGTCTTCCAGATGCTCCTCGGTTTGTCGAGTTTCATCCTTTTTATCATTGGAGACACCTTCCTTTACTTCTGTATGGGAAGTATGAACTACATCACTATA
The DNA here is from genome assembly GCF_030272615.1 of Cryptomeria japonica. Lineage (NCBI taxonomy): Eukaryota > Viridiplantae > Streptophyta > Pinopsida > Cupressales > Cupressaceae > Cryptomeria > Cryptomeria japonica. Next base: position 251,768,447 of record NC_081406.1, read on the forward strand.
CAAGGGGTTGTTCTTCATGATTCTTCTCCAAGTGTCTTCAATATCATTCCTCACCTCTTCAACCCTTCCAATCATCAACTTGTTCACCCTTTTTCTGCTTCAGAATTTTTTTTTGTTTGCTCCCTCAATAAACCTTTTGGCTTCATCTTGGGAGACTTAGGTGCAAACATTAATCAATTCTCTTTCTTTCATTTCCTTATCAATTTTACTGGCAGTCTAATCTCCTCCCATCAATAATACTATATATATCATTAGGAATACAACACTCTAGCTCAATCAAATTTTTGCTAAAGTTGTGTAATTACAAAACAACTTCTTCTTCAACCTTTCTCTGATCTGCCTCATCTAGATTCTCATAATATACTCCAATATTTTTCAAATTTCTAACAACAATTATCTCATCAATCAATTGATCTATTTTCAATGGAGGAACAAATGTGTATTTACCTTGCAAATTTTTCGTTTCAATATCATCATCCAATTGAGTTTTGGCCTTCCTTCCCCTCTTGGGTCTTCTGGTAAGGGTAGGTTCATATTTATCTTTCTTCCTCTATTCCACAACACTGGATTGTGGTTTTATCGCCACCCTTACAAATTCACCTTTCTTCTTAGCCTTATTTTCTTCTTCATCTGACTCAGTCTCAGATGCCACCGAAGATAGAATAACATATGTTCATTTAGACTTCTCCTTTTTCTTCAAAAGTCCCTTTATGGATGAGCTCTATCCTTTATATGGTGCAATTGAAGTAGGGGTAGACTTGGTTTCCTTTGGTTTAGCTTTAGAGGGAACCGGTTTGGCCTTAGGCTTCTTGGTTTCCTCCTTAGCCTCCATTTGAGCATGTTTCTCTCAAGCCTGCTTCACCACCTCCGAGGTGAATCCCATCTACACTGCCACTTCCTCAACCATCTTAGATACTTTCCTCTTCCTTAAAGGGTTTGTGAACTACTTGTGCAACTCTAAGTATTTCTCCTTAAATGTACCAAATCTCTCTTCTTTCTCATCAACCGGCTGACTCAACATATGTTGAGCATAATAATCAAGGGTTATAGCATCAACTTCATAACCCATTGGAATAATCCATACAATCCTTGGCTCAACTGCTTCCATTAGACATTGGTCTTTGTCAATCATGAAGTAATTTTTTTTCTCACACTTCACTATTTCTAATGGGATTCTTTCTTCCCTCTTCATTGTGGCTTGAAAAATTTTAAAATAACCTCATAGAATAGATATCCTCATTGTGGCATCACTAATCCCCATAATCTCTTCCCATATTTTCATAGCAATCGGCTTGTCATAGGACCATTGGACCTTTCTTTGAACACCAGGGATTTCATTCATGAAATATAGAGCCAAACAGATGATAAGGGTGCCAAACTTAAAGGTGTGATTCTTGTCTTGTTTAATTTTATTCAAATTGCTCAGTAACTCATTCAAGAGAACTGTACACAAATCATACCTCTTACCTTCCTTCAACATCAAATAGGTAGAGTATATTGTTGTACTAGAGACAAAGTTTTGTCTTCTTGACTAGTATACTTTATATCCAACCACCATTGATGCAAACTCGACATCATGTTCTAAAATATCATTGATTGCCATTGCTTTGCTATCAAATTGAGAACCAATGGTGGCAATCACAATATTGTTTGATATTTCCCTTAAGTTAGGAACTTTATCGGATCCGCACAAACAAGTCATGACCTGGATTTATTGCTTAGTGATCTTGTAAGGCTTATCCAACCACATAAATTCATCATGAATTCTATTGAGTACAAACCACATCCATTCTTTCTCATAAAATGTTGGAAAGTGTACGAACTGAGTGAAACCCTTAACCTACAAATGCTGATATTCTAGCTTGAGATTCCCCAACTTGTTCACCAAGTTCTTGTTTTATAGGGTCAACATATCAAGACTCTAGAGTTCTTCAAGATCATAGTGGATATATGCCTTGATGTCCTCATTATGAAGAATGTCAGTACGGTACAAAGGAAAATTCTCCTTTCAGATCATCCTTGACAGATTTGAAAGGATGTTTCTTGAAAATAGGTTGAGCCCTATTGTTGATTTCAGATGGAGATCAGAGACAATCATGAGAAGATGTGGGTCAAAAAAGATGAACCAAAAGTTGACAATGGATCTGCACCCAAATCCGGTGTAGGATCTTCATCTAGTAACTAGGGATTTTTGCCTTTCAGATCATCCTTGACAGATTTAATCTCTTTAGTCAACCTCATCACGATGGATTTAGTTTCATTCCTTTGTACAACATTATCTCTCTCAAGCTTGTCAACTTTATCTTGGTTCTCCATGCATTGATCTTCTTTCTCCTTCAGCTTGTCCATCAACTATTTCCTCTTATCTCTTGTAGAGTTCACTTGATCCTTCAAGTCATTAATGAAGTATTCAAATATATTTGAGTTTCTCTTTAAGGTAATAATCTCATTTCTTGCTGCATCAAGGTCCTCAAGTGCCACACTAAGCTATCTCTAAAAACAGAAATCCATTGAGTCAATCTCCCAGACCTTCCTCAAGAGGTTAGTCTTTGTCAGAGGAACTATGATCTGATACCAATTGTTGGAACCAAGGAACACTAAGAGGGGGGTGGGGTGAATCAATGTTCTATGGATTATCTGATTTTATGATTTAATTTTAAGCCATCGAAAGCATAAGAATGAAACTGAAATGCATAAACTCAAAACAACCAACCAAAAAATTATAACACCAAGATTTTTTTTATGTGGAAAATGAAATGGGAAAAACCATGGTGGGATTTGAACCCACAATATTATTCCACTATGGCCAGTAGAAAAAAATATTTCATGGGTGAGAATGCACAATCATTCAGACACATTGCCTAGAGCTCACTACTCAATTACAATAAGGGAAACAACCCCCAAAGTCTCACTGGCTTACAGATCATCAACAGTGATGGATTAAAATGAATGAACTCCAAAATAGAATCTAATAATGCCTGGATGAGTTTCGATTAAGTGCCAAATCTCTAACTAAATATGCTTTGCAACTTTTCTCTATTTCCTATCTTAGTCAACTATAAGATCAAGAATGTGCATGTGAAACTGTGCTACAAAGGATTATCGATCACCGGTTGCTCACATATCAATCACACCACACACCAAAAAGGTCTTCTGCACCAATCTTATATATCTGTAATCACAACATAGATCATTCATCACCTCATATTGCTAATGTAATGTGTATTCATATGTCGACTTGAATGGATCATCAAAGATAAATGTGGATCACCAAATCAATGATAAAATGATGTCTCTATGTTGGCCCAATCATCCCATACACGATTCATAACACTACAATCACCTGAAATCTTCTAGACCAAAACTACTTTGCTCAACCTGAAATACGGGTTAACTGGCTACCATTTCACATCCACTTCTGGATATCAAGATCCATGATTACTGGATAGGATTATCAAGAAGAGTTTCCATCAATGACAACCCTAAACCACTAATCAAGCATCAAAATTCATCGAATGAGTGCCAATTACCATTAGGGTTGTTATTTGAATAAGAGTTTTCATGAGGAATATAAAAGATAGAGGGTCTAAGACATACCTTGTCTCGGGTCCCATGGCCTTCTTTGAGATAAATATAAAATTTTTCCTTCATCATAGTCAACTATTCTAAACTCTAGTTGTAATGAATTTCTATCTATGTTGGCAATCTTCTTACATCTACAATCTTTCTTTTTTTGCCTATGATGTGGGTAATATTTTGCCAACATAGCCTCAACCTCATCATGATTATACTTAGCTTGAAGAGTATCTAACTATGTAGCCATATTATTAATGTTGTCTTTCTTGAAATCCTTCAATAAATTACTCAATTCTATCCTTGAAACTCTTGAGCTAGATTTATTTGATGAGAGACTATATCCTCTTATCGTTTTTATGGTAGCTCTAGAGTAATTTTGACAAATCTTTTAAATTTCTTCCCAAGTGGCTTGAGTAATATCTCCCCCTCATATCAAATCTAAATCCTCCATAAATTCATCATTGAATCCTCTTTGAAAAACTAATTTATGGGAATGCTTACTTAATTGATTATGTTTGGACTTTTTTAGGCTAAAGAGGATTCTTTTAACATAATCTTCTAAAGACTCATCTTCCTTTTGCTACATTTGAAAGATATCATCCCCTCTTATATCACTCCCCCTTCATGGTATCCCAATCAATTATATAATCTTCTCCTAAGGCCATAAACCAACAGAAAGATAAATTCTTTAGACTAGAGAGACAATTTGAGCTTGTGTGCATTTGTTGTATAATCATAGCTTCTACACAACTCATCAAACTCAAAGAGAAATGTATCTAGATATTTTGTTGCAAGGCCATAAAAATGTGGAAGAGTTGTTGGGGGAATATTTTTTAGATTAGCATTATCTCTTTGTATAAATATAGGGAATTTGAATGTAAAGTCAGGTGGAGGTGGAGGATGTCCACCACCAACACCAACACCAACGCCAACCATATTTTCTTGGTATTATGCTAATGTAGCAAAATGATTTTCTACTAATGGTTTAGATGGTTGAGGAAAAAGATTCTCTAAGGGGTTATTGTTTATTTCGGCAAAAAATATGTGTAAAAGGATTTGTTTCCTTTTAAATAGACTAGTCCACAACTAGATGTTCCTGAACATGGTCTTCATTTGGAAGAAATCTCCAAAGAGCATCTCTTCTCCCATGTATACAGATATATCTTATTTATCATTAAACCTACATAACTGAGAATGGTGTGGTATTGATATAGTTTATACTATTCCTAAAGGAGAGATTTTATTCTATAATAGAGTGCTATAAATGAAATCCTATAACTCCAACAAACTCCTAGTTTGACAACATCTCCAATAAAAACACCTAAAATGTTGGGCTCCAATAATGATATAATAATTGGGTGTACAACCTCAACTTAGGGATAACATATCCTTACTAAGTAGCTATCATTCTCATAATTAGAGCTTATTTATATGTCAACCCAGGGGCATATAACTTGAAATGGGTCATCACAGTTTATGCACTAAGAGATACTTGGAGTTGCACTTAATATACATTAATCTAAGGAAGATGCTGTTATCACTGTTTAAAAAATGGGTTTTCCTTTCCCATAATTGGCTAAGTTTTTGAAATTTTGAATTAGACACACTATCAATTGCTTCAGCTCTGTGTTAGGTCCTAGGGGTTTAGGGCTTTAATTTTAAATCGTTCAATGTTTTATCAAAAATAACCCTCTGGTTTCTATTCCTTCGTTACTTTATCCACTTAAGTAATGGGTCTTAGGGTCGTAGGAGGTGTCCCCCCATGTCTTTTAACTAGGCGGTTGTTGAATTAATTGTAAAATTTTATGCCTTATGTCTTTTCTTCCTAATGTTGTCAGGCCCAGTAAGTTGTGCGCAGTTCTCAGGTGGATCTATGGTTTTCACTATTTCGCTAGGCGAAGTTGCACATGGTTTAAGACTCACAAAATGGTGAAAGGGAGAAGTGTTCTAAATGGCGCATTTGGCCCGGTTTAAAATGCATCATCTCGTCCAAGATCCAATGGCTAGCGTTATTTTGCAACTTGAACTTGCAAGTGAAATACCTTTCGCGAAATGATGAAAGTGTCTGGTGGGACCCTGCAACGAAGACTTTCTAAATGACTAAAGGATGATCAAGTCCAATCTGATCCGATGGTTCGCACTGTTTTGTAGGATGAAAATGCTCAACAGTAAGCTTTCGCGAAGTAGCGAAATGACATGGCACTCCAAGCAGACGGTCCAGCTGGTCTAGAGGGTGAGTAAGATGATGGCATGTGGCAGAGGCCACAATAGTCAGCAAGGCGGGTCTAAGGGTTAAAAGGTGGGTCCCAGAGGTGAGTCATGCCGTGGGATAAGAAGTGACCTGGTAGATACAGGTGGCAAGGATGAGGTGGAACCCAGTGTTTTCTCCTAGCAAATGAAAGACTGACATGTCAGTTTGAAAGTGACTAGATGCCAGGTGTTTGAAGTTGAGTCAGAGGGCCCACGTCTACCGGATTCAGTTAAGATTGTTAAGCATCGAGCAAGTCAAAAATAATCTAATGGCCCGCGTGAATTCGAAAAGGTAAAATGCTCATGTTTTATGCCCTGTAAAATGGCGAAAAGGTTTTTTAGCCCCGAAGACAGATAAAGAATGAGGTTAAAAGGAGATCAACTCCATTTTGACCAACCAAAGGATATGCTTCGCGAAATAGCGAAAAGAAGAGAGGGTTTGTCTAGGTGTCATGCTAGATGGTGACGTTTCCGTGGACATGTGGTTTTAGAAGAAGTTGAGGGCCTGCCAAGGTGTAACCGACAGTTATAAGGGAAGGACACGTGGCTGACGTTGAACTAAATGCGAAGAGTTTTCCAAGGCTAATGGTTGATTGCCACGTGGTAGCCAGTAACCAGTGAAAAGGCAGCGTAAGTAAAGAAAGCATAAAGGTTTCCCTTAAAGGATGGTCATCTCCGATCTGATCCAATGCTTCACGTTGTTTCGTGGCCCGAAGTTGAAAGCTGTTTAAGCTTCCCGAAATAGTGAAAGACCGCTAGCAGTCAAGGTAAAGGCGCGGTTAATGAAGGAGTCGACAGTTTCGGTAAGAGTTAAACACTGAGCAGTTAGAGTTCCATCTAACGTCTGGCGTGGCTTTGCGAAGGAGAATTGCTCGAAGGATAAAGCTCGCGAAATGGCGAAAAGGAGGTAGGGCCCAGCGCGAAGGCAAGGCTGTTAAGTTAGTGTAAAGTCTGATTAAGTTTCTTTTAATCGGACGGTTGGCATGATTTCTTTTAATGAAATTGCCCGAAGGTTATGCTTTGCAAAATAGTGAAAGAGCGAAAGGAAACAATGTGCAGGAATGTTGTGACCCGTTGGAGCGAAAAATTTGAATTCTCTTAGGAATTCAATTATGAAGGGACGGCCGAAGCATGTGGTATCAATGTCGCAGTTAAGAGCCTGGGTATCATATATGATCTCCTGTCGATTGAGTAAAGGTATCATTCAAAAGAATTGTTAGAAGAGCGGTTGCAGAGCTACTTTCTTCAAATACAGAGCAAGTCAATTCAGTTGTAGAGCAGATTCCTTCGAGCTAAAAACAGGTTTTCTTGTACTCTTGTGTGGCAATTTCTTTGTGGTGTGTTTTAATTAAGGTCTTGATTTGTCACAGAACCAGTTGGGGGTAGTATTTTAATTGCTTGCATATCTTAAAATGGCACCTAAGAGAGAGTTTTTCAGGAAAGTTAATTATCAGGAGAGGGCCATTTGTGATGATTTTCTTGAGCAGTTGACGTTGTCGACTAATCAGGCATCAAAAGTAAAAGAATTGGTTTCAAGAGCTCCTCGTTTGAAAATAGGAGAAGGGTTGTATGATAAGGGTAACTGGTTGAGAGATCCACAGGTTGGGTTGTTTGGGTTGGGGTTATTCAAAGTTGGATTTAGAATGAGAAATTCTCCAGCCCCGCAAAATAGCATCTGGGAGTTAGATGTAGGGAAGTTGGTAGTTCCAGGAGTATTCATGGATATAGATCTATTGACTCAAATTGCACATAATTATGATCCAGTCACAAGGAGCATTAGGGATATAAATGGGAAAGCCCTTATTGAAATCAATAATGAGGAATTCAGAAGTGCTTTTGGGCTTAATGAGTTCACCAATTTTCTAGAACCCATTAACTTCAAATCATTAGCTCAAGTATACAGTGCACAGAGGAACCACCTTAGAAATCGGCCTCTTAAGGAATTTTTTGTAAAGATAGGTGGGTTGATAGTTGTAGGACCCAACACTGAAGAGCCCTTCTCATTGAATTTGTTCACCCTTAGGGCTAAGGGAATGTATTGGTCACTTTGCCATATTTTAGGAGAGGATGCTGAGGCAAATATGCCCAATCACTACTTGCTAATGTTCGCTCAGATTTTGAATCCTTCTCTTGCAGTAACATTTCATTATGCTTCTTTCATTACTGATGCTATTCATGGAGGATTGATAGGAATAAAGAATGGGAAGGTGGATAGGCCTTTTGGATGGTATTCACTCCTCATGCATTTGTTTTTGTTCAAAGGTGGTGATTATTTTGCAAGTGGAATGGACCTTATAAAAGAGAAGGATGGAGAAAAGATGCTAGTGCAACTATGGAGCACTGTGCTGTCATGGGACAGAGATGATGCCAATTTCTTAAAATTTGATAAATATTTTGCATCAAAAATCAGGACTCTCCTCTGCTTAGAAAACCCAAGAATCACCAAGGTTCTTTTGGAATTTGTTAGACCAAAAGAATTTGCAGAAAGTATAAAGATTGTTCATAATTGGGGTGATATTTACTTATACCCAGTCTCAATAGTTTTTAGAGTTTTTGGTTTCAGAGGCACTCCATTCTTATTGCCCTATCAAGTCCCTCTCAAAGTGGGAATTGCAAAAGTCCTCAGACAAATTGGTAGTGTATAAGAGGTAGAGCTGATAGGCAGGGGTAAAGGGACTATTTTCCCTACGGTTACCATAGCCCACCAATTTGTAATAACTAAGGGAGGTTGGAATTGTTTTGAGGATTTTCTCAAACCTTATCATTTGGCAATTGGAATATCTAGGTGTGCCGATCCAGAAGACTTCTTCAATGGCATGTTTAGAAAGAGATCAGTGTGCAGAGGTAGACCCCATCAATTTCAGTTTCCTGAAGACCTCATTAGAAATGAGTTTGATCTAGATGAGAAGGAGCTGAGGAAGGAAAAATGGGTGGCTTATAAGAAAGCCTTAGATTTTGTACATCAGTTTGATGCCAACTATGACCCATTGTCTAGCTTTTTCCCTTTTGAGGAGAAAATAAAGTTCCTAATTGTTTGCTTTGAGGATGTAATGCAGACTCTGAAAGAAAAGAGGGAGGTTGTGATTAAAAGCAACCCTGAAAAGGAAAGAATGGTTCTAAGTAGGTTTGCCTCCACCAGAGAAATCCCTCCTGGTGACTATACATTGCACAAGAAATCTAATTATAGTGTGCTGATGCCTACCACAGGGGAGCCCTCTACCTCCAAAGGAAAGAGGAAGATACAAGATGTCATTGACATCCAAGAGAGCCCAAAGAAGTAGAGAGCAGGAAAATAAGTACAATCTGATACACCCTTGTACTCTCCATCCCAATCCCCTATTCACATAGGAGATGAATAGGCAGCAACTGAACAACTGATACAGTTAGCCAGTCTGGGGGAAATAGCCTACACATATGATGAAGTAGAAGAGGGAATGCCAGAAGAGCCCCTTGCTGCTAAGATGAACATCACTACCAATGAGTTCAAGGGCTAGGAGTGGGATCCTGAGATCAAGCAGGCCAGTGATGACTTCTTGGCTGACAACAATTTTGTTACATCAGGAGCATTTATGCAGTTTGTATGGAAGCAGAATATAGACAAATACAATGCAAGATGTGAGAAGAGAAAAGGTGAGCAACCTCACAAAGATCCAGCTTTAGTGGAGGAGGAAATAAAGCAAGAAATGATGGATGAGTTTAAGACCATCACTCCTGAGCAAGGAAGAGATATGGTGGCACAAGGTGGAGTGCTCATTCTCCCTGGGTGGGACATAGCAGATGCCTTGGTACTAGAGGCAGTAAGAAAAGAAACCAAGGCCATGGAGGGAATCACTTTTAGCAAAGATAATGTTGCACTTGTCATGTGGTCTTTCAAGAGAGATGAGAATAAGAGAAGTAAGGACACCCTAGGGTCAAGCTACCTTGGTGGAATGATAGTGAAGAGAGTGTAGAACACAGGGGTGGTGGAAGCTGCTAGCACTGTGCTAGAGACTGCAAAATTTAGTGTTGCAGTAGCAGAAAGGGAGGCTAACGAAAAAGAAGACCTCCAAGTCAAGTTGGAGACAATTTTGAAGGCTTATAATAGTGCTAAGGAAGAGGTAAGAGGTAAAGATAGCATCATTGCTAAGCTGCAAAGCCAGTTGATAGGACAGTACCATCAAGGTGAGTCTTCAACACTGATAATCTCCTCTTCTCCTGTAAGACCTCCACCTAGCAGCCCCATCATTGAGTTCCCACCATCTCCAGCACCTTCTAGCTCCCAAATGGTTGAGATTACTCCTCAAGAGTTAGAGAATTTAAAACAGGCTCAGGCCTTCTATGCAAAGAAGTATGAGGAAAGAGTAAGGGCTACCATTTCAAGTTCTGCAGATACAATGAGTGCCTCATTGTTATATAATAACATAAGCAAGATTTTGGATATGTGGAATGAGCTTAATAGAGATAAGGCCATTTTGACACCTTTTTTTGACAAGTGGAAGCCTAGAGAGTAGGGCTTGGAGCTTATTTGTGTATCTTAGGATGAAGTAGGGGCCAATCCTATCATCAAATCCACTTGTGATACCACCAAAGATCTAGTAAAATTGGCAGAAGGGATAGACAATGCTGACAGGAAAATCAACTTGTACAAAAAGGAGTATGCTGATCAGGTTTTTGAATTGCTCCCAGGAGTTTTTGTTAGCCCAGATCAACTGAAGGAAAAACAAGTGTGGCTTAAGGAATTAGAGGCCAAACTGTCAGCCAGAATAAAAGGAATTGTTGATTTAGATGATGCTTCCTTTTTTGTTGTAACAATTTAGGAGATAGAGAAAATCAAATCTCATTATGGTTTTCTCAATTCAGAGGTCAACAAGATGAGAAATTCTTGGAAGAGGTTAACCAAGGCAAAGGCAAAAGTGATTAATTTTACGTGGCCAACTGATGATGTGTACAATGAATGGACAAGAAAATATGCCATCTAGGATGTAGAGCAGTTAGAGGGCACTCCTGAATAGTTAGAAGAGGTTGCAATCGGACAACAAGTAGAAGAAGCCGCAAAGGTCGAAAAGGACATGTAACTATTTTTGTAAAAGGCTTTGTAACTTCTTCTAGAAAAGAAATGATTGTAACAAATTCTCCTAGGAAAGTTCGAAGCTATGTGCATCCATATTGTTATAAACAGATACCAGGACTAATAGAAAAGGGATCGCAAAGAATTGTAAGAAAACGCTGCAGAAATTTATCTGAGCTTTTCTAAGTTTAATGGAGAATATTCAAAAGTTTTTGTAATACTTTCTTGAAGATAATATCAATATACAGACCATCGGCTTTGAGTGAAAACTTTGTGTCATCTTCAAATGTGTTTGCAATTGTTTACTGTTTCATTCTGAATAATCTAGGGTTATTTTGTTTGAATAGAGTTGTAAGGCAACTTAGTAGATATTCTTCTTAGCTTTTCTCTCCAGGAGGGGAATTAAATATGCAAGGATTATTTCTACCAGTAAATTCTTTGTAGGATACTTTGAATCTAGATGGGCATAGTTTAATTTGGTATGCATAAATTCTTGTGTGTGTTAGGCATACATAGGGATCAACAGAAGCCGAGCCAATGGGATGTGTAAAGATATCTTGTTTGGGCAGTATTGTTTGAATTTAGATGACTTTGTGACCTTGGATAAGGCACTGGTATAGATCGAGGTTGTCTATAACATGTTTTGTAGGTCAAAATACTAAATATGAGTATAATTTTCATTCCTTTGTTTCAGTTAGTTTCAAGGTGATTAGATCCACTGGTTTTTTGGACTAGTTTGCTGTGGATTTATCTTTTGAAAGTGTGAATTTAGTTCACAAAGGTATACCCGCCTGGACTCTGAGTAGGTCCGAAGTGTAGAAGGTTAAATCAAACCTTGTCATATGTTGTCCTAAGAGTTTCCTTCCCTTTAATATCTCTTCTGCACAAAGTTTAATCATTTTATTATAATGATGTTGAAGTGAATCAGATTTTGAAGACAACAGATGCTATGCTTGAAATAATTGCTGGAAAAGAAATAGATTCTCATAAAAACTAAACATGTTCTAATAGCTAAAACATGATTAAAAAATAATAAATAACAAGTAGAAGGGAACTTCTCTATTTTGCTTTGGCTACAGGAACAATCTTAGAATGGGATTTCTCTAGCTACAATAATCGTCCACTGCTAGAACTACAACTACTAACCAAATGAAATCTACTTGCTAATAAAATAGACATAATCCTCACCAAGTGGAATCCCTTGTGTAAGTCTCCTGATACTTAATCAAACACAAATGTAGCATCATAAATTGTCACCAGGCTAATTTACACCTCATGTTTGTGTCCCTACTTTAATGTGTCTTCCCCCAATCTCCTATCTAGGTCCATTCAATTCCTAAAATCCAATTTTGATTCCATGTTTACCCATTGATTGATTTCTTGGAGGGACATCCTTCTCCCTAGGGCTAAATTAAGGTCCCTAACTAAGAAGGACAAGGGCGGTAACACTCTATTCCTAGGACTAGAGCACCCATTTCTTTGATCCCTATTTGAAATGGGAGAAGGGACTTATCTCTCTAGTGGGAATTCAACTTTGTGGCTTTGCATGACTGTTGGAGGTCAACCTAATCAGTAAATGACCTAGATACCCCTATATAAAGACATTTGATCATCCTAATTTCATCCTAATTAAGACTCCAATCAATTAAGCATTCTCGCATCCATGAAGCATTCATCATCAATAATTTTCAAAGATCTTCATGGCTACATATTTTTTATTTAACCATTATGGAGAATAATTACATCATTCATATGCAAGCATGTGTGTCTGATTAGGATTGTCATTTTCTGTTGGCAATTGACACTCATTGGATTCATTTTGTTGTTATTGATGGAAACAAGATGACAACATGATTACAAGGGAGTCAAATACCGACATTAGGAGGCCTTCATCAAAAGACACTGACATTGAACATCCAGGGCTACAATCGGTAAAAACAGATACCGACACCAACATCGGAAACCAACACTTCAGGGAAGCCAACATCAAGATAGTTTTATTTGTAAAATCATTTTGTAATTATTGTATAAGGCGGACATAAGGCATATTATTTGTAAAGGGTATCTAGGACAATTTGTAAGGTCATTATGATACATGGAGATATACAATAGTAGTATGGAATGTGAATATGCGAAGGATCTGCATGTAGATCATCTATATGCAAATGCTATATCATGCAATGATTTGTAGATGCTCTGTAAGGAATTATTGGAGGGAAGGAGATATTGGTACAAGTGTTCAGGATTAATGAAATGGTATAGAGAAAAGCTATAACCAGAACACTTTTTGGCATAAGAGATGCATTTTATGAGTTCATCATTGTTGTTTTATTTCAGAAGAAGCTTGTAGTCAATGAGATATTTAGTGATGAGCAGTGTGCCTTCCTACATGTGCAGGCCCCCTTTTTATGTAATATCTTTCATATGGGCAATGAATTGATATTGTGGGTCACAAATCCCACCATGGTTTTTCCTCTTTGAGGTTTTCCACATACAAATTTTTTGTGTTATGGTGTTCATTCATGTGGATGGTTAATTTTCTTCAAGTTATATGTTTATTCATTTACCGGTTTATATGTGTATATTATAGAATCATAAAATCTCATCTTACCGATAGAACACTGATTCACCCCCCACTCTCAGTGTTCTTGGATCCCAACAATTGGTATCAAAGCTTGATACCTTGGAGGAAGTTTAACAACTTGAAGAAGATCCTGAAACCAGAATCTTTAGACATGGCTATGGAAAAGCAACTTGAGATTGTTCTTGAGGATTATGATGTTGAAAGGATGAAGAAATTGAAACTACAAGATGAACTGAATTATGCAAATGAATTCATTCTTGTCCTGTAAGAAAGGTTATCATCAGCTCAAGCTAGGAGGAAGGAACTTTTGCAATAATAGGATGATGACAATGCACTCAAGGAACAATGTCAGAAACTGAGTCAAGCAAACATGTTCATGAAAAATGAAATGCAAGACCTGACTATGAGGATGTCAAAGGATATTAAGGATAGAAATAAGAAAGAAGAAAATCTTGCTACATATTTGAAGAAAAAATATGAGGAATGTGACAGATTGGCTTATGAGAATGATATGTTGAAAACCAGCTTGGTGCAATCCCGGAATAATGAACAAGAACTTGAAAGACAAGTAATATCTCTAAGAGATGATCTGACTACTACAAGTGAGTACAAATAAAATTTTAGGATCAGTGTTGCACAATTGCATGACTTATTAAAAAGACAAAGGCAAAGTGATGATTCTAAAGGACTTGGATTTGTACATGGTGAAAGCTTCGGTACCGCAGATTAGACAACCGGTATGCAGAACTCATCTGAACAAAGGAAACCAGTAAGGAAATCTAATGCCTATAAATTCAATGGTAGATGCTTTGTTTGCAACAAATTTGGGCATATGACTAAAGAATTTAGAAATAGAGCAAATCAAAACTACAATTCTGTTCCTAGTCAATACACAAATTGCAAGAAATATGGTCATAAATCAGAAGACTGCATAATGAATGTTAAATGTCATGCATGTGGAAAGTTTGGACATTTTTCTAATCATTGTAGGTCAAGAAATGACACCAGATATGTCAAATAAATTTAGAAGAACAATGTTACATGTTATGCATGCAAAAAAATAGGTCATATTGCTAAGTACTGCAGAAGCAAGACTCAACTAGTTAGCAATGATCAAGAAAATGAGAAAGGAAAGTAGAAGGTAGATGAAATACAATAAGATGACACCACCAGTAGAATAGGGGGTTCTTCCAGTGACAAGAAATTCTATCGATAACTGAGGCATAGGCCCTAGGGGTTGGAAAACTTATTGCGTTCACTTTAAGGTATTCTTCAAAATGGCATTTGGATCTTTAGCTCCTACTTTCATTGCAAATCCCATCATTCTTGCAGTTAAGGATAGGCCGAGACCCATCTTCAAGGAGGTTCCCCTAGTAGTTAAGAAGGAAGACTTTGCGGGAGCATTCTCTAGGGTTCTCAATGACGTGATGTATGTTGAAGATGTAAGGGCATACATTTACTGCACCTTGGAGGATATAGGCATAAAGGAGATCAAAGGCATGTTGGCAATTTGGCACTAAGTTGTCATTGATGTCAATTGGCATGATAAATACTCACATAAGCATGAGTATAAAGAATGAAGGCCTATCGGTAGTCTCACACCACCAAAATTGAAGATGTGTCTCTACCAGTTTACAGAAGAAGAAAGCTCTATCGACAAGAGTTGTACCGGTATGTGTTCTCTGGACAAACTCTGTGTTGGTGGGCCATGTCTTGATCATTATGATGTCATGTGAAGCAGAGGTGGCAAACGTTTTGTGGTTGGTGAAGCCTCATCGACAGGGTTGATGAAATAGATAATTGGCATTAATGGATGAGCCACAATTCATGGGATTGTATCTGACTGATTGTGGATAGAGGAAGAAGGAATGACAGAGGAAGACCAGAGAGTAGTTGGTGCCTAAATCTATGCAAGGGAAATCCGATTCAAAAAGTCCTTGAAAAGAAAACTTTTGAAGTGCTTTATCAGTTGACTGATTTCTTGACAGAAGATCTAGTTCGAGATTGCCATTTCCAAAAAATATGCATTGGATAATTGAAACTATGTGTAGGTTCATCCTTCTAGGATAGGTGATGGATCTAAGGTAGATAGGATTGGATCTCATGAAGATTGTGTCAAAAAGAGGAAACCCTAATTGCTTAGGTTTTTGAATTGCATTTTGGCGGGAAATCACTAAATAAGAAATGAGAGCTCAAGATGAAAGACGTTGTTGATGCTATAAAGATTAAGAGAGAAGAGAAGTGAGAGCGAGAAAGGAGAAAAATTTAGAAGGAGTTATGAGAAATTTGTAGTGTGAGTGAGCAAGCAAACCGGTGAGAGGATTCTACTAGTAATACCATACTCTTGCAGTTGAGCCTAACCGGTAAGGTGTGGCAGAGCAAGTAACATCCTAGTGTGACATAGTGTGTTGAGAGACTATGTGTGAGAGGGAGAGAAATATAATAGAGGTCAAGAAATAGAGACATCAATCTCACAATCAGCAGTGAGAGTTTCAATGGAGGAGAAAAGACTCAATCATCAAAGAGTTATTTGATTCAAGAGTTGCAAAATTCATTTGTAACAAGAAGCCTTAACTGCATTCAAATAGTATTTCAATATACATCACCAAGTTGAAGCTTGGTGCAGGGGTTGGTGCCTTAAAAGTGCAGGAGTTGGTGCTCCTTGGGTTGGTGCCCAAAATATTTGTAAGTCTATGTTTTATTATGAGGCTGGATTGGAGCAAGTCTCCAAAAATTTTTCTCACCGAGGTTTTTACCATATTGGGTTTTCCTCGTAAATATGGTGTTGTGAGTTACTTGTGTGTGAATGGTCTCTTTGGGTTTCTTTCTTGTATTACCGGTTTGACTGTTTAAGTGGTTAAGTAAATAACTAATATTCTCAGTGGTATCCTATGTTCAACAAGGCATGTATCAATTGGTGATACTGGGTAGCTCTGGAACCATCAAGACAGAATTCAAATCCATTAAGGATCTATGGTTAACTGGTATCCTATACATACCAGAATTCAAAGATGAGATCATCAGATACATTCTAAGTAGGGTTCACAATGAGTTTATCTATTTGGATTGGCCTTACATGATCACCAAGGAGGCTATTCAAGTAGTCACCAACTTATCCAAAGTCGGACAAGAACTTGGTAAGAAGATCTCTAACATAGAGGTTGAGAAACTCATCGGTGCAACCCATGGCAGTAGATCAATGAGGATCAACACAATGACAAACACTGATGTGAAGTTTGCAAGCATGATAATAGGTTATAAGGTAACTCAATCTAGCCAATTGAATTTTGTTTCTAGTTCTTGCATTCATGCTACGTATCAGATGCTGAGGAATGTTACAAAATTTGATTTATGTGAATGGTTGAATAATGAATTGATGTTGAATCTTGGAAAGATCAAGGGATTTAAGAAAGGAAGCTTTAGATATGGTAATCTCATTGTTTGTTTGATGCTTTACTTCATGAACGAGCTACCTAGTCTAGGAAAGAAGCATTAGGCTCATGACATACTGGTAGGTATGTAGATTAAGGAAGAAAGCACCGGTCTTGGTACTAGCAAAGATGAGAAACTTTGGGCTTATTTCAAAATATTTTAGGAAAACATGAGGTAGAGGGAGAGAATATCAAAGAACATCATGGAGAAGTACTCCACTAACATCTATTTCATGGTGAAAATTGATGAAACTCTTATGGAGGAAGTAGAACCAAGGACCATATGGGTCATAGAGCTTGGATATGAGGTGGATGATAACATTCTCTAGATCTCTATGCAAAAATGCTGCTAGATGCCCCATTAGATGACAAAACCAAACATTTTAGCACTGTAGAAGTGAAGGCCTTTGAAGTCAAAAGTGACTTCAATCGGAAGAGAAGAGAGAAGAAAATAGAAAAAATGTCTAAATTTGTGTAGAATGTCATTCAAAGGATAGATATTGAAATGGGTTCAGGATCCAAACTAACAGGAGAACCGGCAACAGAACTGATAGTGGCTAGTGCTCGAGAAGTGAAAAATCCTAAAACTTTCATTTCTACTGTTACTTATGATACTGAATCAGAGGACAATGAAACTCTAGCATTCAGAAGGGTACAAAGGAAGAAAGTAAACCAACCACTAGTAGAGGAGAAGAAGGTGGAGCCAAGGAGGAAACTTGTTAGAAAGGTAACAAAATCTACTGCACCCCCACCTTGGGCAAGGAAGCCTACACAAAATAGAAAACTAGTAACATCCACTCCGACAACCCCCAACAAAAAGAAGAAGAGTGATGATGCTATTGAGTCTGGTAAGGCTAAAATGACCTATGCTGAATTAATTGATGAAATTACAAATGATGGAATTTTGAAAAATGTATCTATATTATGAGAGTTTGGAGGAAAATGAATAAAATGAGATAGAAGAGGCAATTTCGCTGCACATAGATATTTATGAGAAAGCCTTAGTAGAAATTTTGAAGGAAATACCTCTATCATTGTACAATAAACTAGATGCTAGAAGACTTGACACAATCAAGAGGGATGGAGAGATCAAAGAGGTAGAAATTTTAAATTTGTGTGGTGCTATTAGTAATGAAGAAATGAAGAGTTGCCTAGATGTTTCTAATAGGATAGTTTTTAGTAGCAAACCTTGACAAATAAGCCTATTGATGGGAAGAGTTAATGAGGTTATAAATGAGACCAGTGAGGGTTGGGCCAAATTATTTCAAAACAATCCTGACTTTCTTACATCACATGAAGATTTTGTTAAGACAACAACTTCCATCATTCCAGATAAATGAAAAGGGAAAGGTATTTTGGGAAGTTCAGATCTAATTTTTGATATACCGACAGAGAATAAGGGTGTAGAGACACCACTGGCAGCTAAGGAGAGTGTACAATTTGTACCGACATACACCATTTTTGAGCAAGGCAATGTACATGATACTAAGAATATTATTGATAATACTCCACTGACAATAATTGATACTGTACCAAGTGGCGAAGCCACCAGTGCAAAGGAGGTTAATGTAAAGGTAAAGGGAACTGAGACTACACCAGTAGTAGATATTATTTCCCCGACAAAGATTTTGGCAATTGACACTTCTCAAGTTGAGAAGAAATCAATAACTAAGATGAGTCCCATAGAATTAATGATGGTAGCTAGTCAAAAGCTACTAAAGGAGGGATCTATAGATAAGGGAGTAATTGAACAACCAGTTACAGTTTTGCATAGATTAATATCTGATTACATAATTGAGAATGTAGCAAGCCCTTCTGGAAAGCTCAAGACACTAACATAGCACATATCTAAATTTTTTAAATCATTGAGGCAAATATCAGACTGACAGGCACTTGAGAGATTCACTATGGCTAAGAGAGAAGCCTTTGACCAAATCATAATAACAGAGAATAAGAAAATTGAAAATAAACTCATTCTTATTGAGAATTGTTTAAAACAGTGTACAAATATCTAGCGGGTCTGTTGTAACATAGAAATTCTTACAGCTAGTGTAGATGGTAGGTTAAAGGAATTGTATGATAAAGTAGCTAACATTTCAAATTATTTTGATGGATTGACCTCTCTAACAACATCCGTTGATGGTCAAATTTTGTCTTTGGAAAATCAAAATTTTTGTTCTTGAAAAGGAGAGAGATAAAATCATTCAGCGAGAAAGGAATCTTAGAGGATTGGTGAGTCCAAGACCAGATTCACTGGGTGTGCACAAGAGAGAGTGTATGGATATGATTGCAAAACCCACACCGACAGAAGTATCAGCGAAGGAAAAATTTGCACACTTACTAAGTGGACTGATATCCATATCCAAGACCTTCAAAACTAGCTGGGATACATACCTACAATTGCTGGATAAGGCTTACCTAGAAATTTTGAAATTAGTCAAGCTCTGGTAAAATAATCAGTATTTATTCATTCATTTGTTCTGAATTCTTTCAATTCTTTCACCAAGTTTTGGCATTGATGCCAAAGGGGGAGTGTATATATGTGAAAAATATCAGAAAATATTAGACAAAATATATGTGATGGATATCAGAAGGAGTGTATTGCTCAGGGGGAGCATGTTTCAGTTGGACTGACAAGGAATCCATTTTTCACATGATTGTTGCCATCAATGCCAAAGGGGGAGATTGTTGGCAATTGACACTCATTGGATTCATTTTGTTGTCATTGATGGCAACAAGATGGAAACAATATTATATGGGAGTCAAATACTGGCATTAGGAGGCATTCACCGGAAGACACCGACATTGAACATCCAGGGCTACAACTGATAGACACAGATACCGGCACCAACACTGGCACTGACAACCAGCACTTCAGGAAAGCCGACATCAAGAAAGTTTTATTTGTAAAATAATTTTGTAATTATTGTATAAGGCTGACATTGTATATCTTTTATATTGTAAGCCAACATAAGGCATATTGTTTTTAAAGGGTATATACAGGACAATTTGTAAGGTCATTATGATATACAAAGATTAGAATAGTAGTATGGAATGTGAATATGTGAAGGATGTGTATGTAGATCATTTGTATGCAAATGCTATATCATGCAATGATATGTAGATTCTTTGCAAGGCATTCTTGGAGGGAAGGAGATACCAATAGAAGTGTTTAGGATTTATGAACCGGTATAGAACAGAGCTATAACCTGAACTATTTTTGGCATAAGAGATGCATTTTGTGAGTTCATCATTGTTGTTTTATTTCAGAAGAATCTTGTAGTCAGTGAGACTCTTTAGTGATGAGTAGTGTGCTCTAGGTAGTGTGCCTTCCTGTATGTGCAGGCCTCCTCTTTATGTAATATATTTCATATGGCTAGTGAATTGATATTGTGGGTCACAAATCCCACTGTGGTTTTTCCTCTTTGAGGTTTTCAATGTACAAGTTCTTTGTGTTATGGTGTTCATTCATGTGGATGGTTAATTTTCTTCAAGTTATATGTTTATTCATTTATCGGTTTATATGTGTATGTTATAAAAACATAAAATCTTATCTTACTGATAGAACACTGATTCACCCCTCCTCTCAGTGTTCTTGGATCCCAACATTTTCATGCAATTTCATACAAAATATGTGATTATATTTAAAAATTAAAGCATCATTATCAACAACTGTAGATTTGAGGTATACCTTTCCATTATTTATTTTAGTATTTGTAGTTATTCATTCAAGGTTAATTCCTAAACCAGGGTTTGACTTAGGCAAACCACTATTCACAACCATTTCCCCTTCTCTACTATACATAGGAATATGTGCAAAGTTTTAACTTGTAGCGTCGACATAATTCACAGAGATGAACAAGTTTCCCTTTGGACAGTGAAAAGTATGAAGGACAAGACAACGAGCCTCACCCATGAGGATCATTTTGTACAAGTAGATGATATCGTCACTACCTTTCCTAGTGATACCATACCCTCTTATCATTTCAATGAATTTCCTAAAACTTGTCTTACTCATAAAGATACCTTGGAAAAAGAAGATGAAATTATTATCAATTTACTTGATGCTCTCCCTCTTAAAGTTATATCCTTGGAGAATGAAGAACCTAATCATTTCAATACCATTCACATTTCTAGTTATGAGAAGCCTAGACCCACAAAAACTCCCAATATCCTAAAAGTTTCAAAATACATATGTGAAATAGGTAATATGGAAAGGCACCTAGAACAAAAATGTGGTTCTAAAATACATCAGACATTTAAATCTTGTGCCACAAAGAAAGATCCTAATGTTCTTTTCACTTCCCTTCCTCCCCCCATTCTAATAAACATGTTGATAGGGAACCTAATCTTCTTGAGAAGCTCCATGATATATCAAGTAAGATTTCTATTTAGGACTTGATTCAAACTTCACCTTCACATCATAAGTTGATCCAAGAATCCTTACAAAGGATGGTTGTAGAACACAAGATATAATTGAGAGTGGGGGGGTGGGGGTGAATCCATGATTATAATCAATTTCAAATAGTGTGTGCAACCGGTAATATAATGAAAACCCTAACAAGAAATAACACACAAGAACACATCACATAACATTGGATATACAAGGAAAATCCAATGTGGGAAACACCTCAGTAAGAAATGTTGCTTGAGATCTAGTGCTCTAATCCAGCCTCATAATGAAATAATAGTTTACAATGTTTTAGGGCACGAGCCCAAGGAGTACCAACCCCTAGCAATTTATGAGCACCTACCCAAAGGAGAACCAACCCCTATTCTATTCTGAGCACCAACTCAAGAAGCACCAATCCTTGCATAGAGCACCCACTCAGTAGAATACAATGAGATATAAAACAATACAATGATCTGCAACTTGTTACAAATGATTTTTTATAACCACTACAACCACTTCTCTCTGTCGGTTGGACTCTTTTATGTCCCAATGCTTCTTTTCTCTACCGGTTCTTTATTCACTTTGTCTGAATATTTTTCCACTCAGTTTCTATCTTACTGGATCTCCTCTCACACTCAATCTTCTCTCCTTGACTCTCTGCTTCTATCTTACCAGTTCAGACAATGCCAGTTAGATGAACTGTTACACTTTATAACCATCTTCCGGTTACCTTAACCCTTTCTGGTTATACCTTCCTTACCGGTTCTTCATCAAACACTCAATCACTTCAATATTTTTCTATCAATGCTCAGACTGATCAAATCTCACCTCACATAAACACATTTTCTCATCATAATCTTATATATTTGATCTGCACATTTATACTCATGCTTTCCCGCCAAATCGAAAAAAATCAAACTTTATGTGCTTAGGGTTTTCTTCACTGACCATGATCTATATCAAATCAAATCAGATCTTATTTCTAAGATTGACAACCTGCAATATATTAATCATCACCTCCATTCTTGATCCTTCCAACACACGTTTAGTATATTTAGAAAACTTGATCCTTTTCACCTGCCTTGATTTTGTCAACCTAGCTGTTTCCTTTTGATCTGCTACGAGCTGCAATCCTTTGCAATCAATCCGTGATTTTTGCAGTCGACATTTAATATTGACCTAATCACCAACTACGTCACCGATGCAATATTAACCTACCATTGTATGTTTTCCACATGGAGTCCACGTGTTATCTCACTTATTTGATTGTGTCGGTTCAAACTTGGTCATCGACCAAACATACTACCCATATACATTAAATGGTTAACCTTTATGTCATGCACTCCTTTGTTCTCCCAGTTAGGTGATGTTAACTCAGACTGATCCTAGTTCTGTATTCACCTCTTCAATCTATATGATCTAGCAATGATTAGATTTTTTTTTTTTTAGTTTTGTTTGTTTTCCCTTCAATTTGTTTCTTTACTTTCTTACCAGTTGACATCAACATGTCAACAATCTCCAACTTGTATATCGGTTGACATACCATACCGATGACATGCTATACTGGTAACATGCTATACCGGTAACATGATATACATATCGGTTGACATCAATGACAACACTATGCCAACATTCTCTCCCTTTGGCATTGATGTCAACACACATATTATTCATAATCCAGGCTCTCAAATATCAGTTTCTTTCTTTCCATTTGACAATAATGACAAAGGGCATAGGCATCAATTTCTGATAGGTCAAACTGATTTACCTTTTCTCCCAGCAGGCTAAATTGTGACTTTTGTAGATAGAAGAATTGAATAGACAACTATAAAGGTCACAAACAAGGATTGATGATAAAGTTCTCTCCCTGTGAAGTTACTCTCCCCATTAAGAAAATTGTGACTTTGGTAGATAAACAAATTGAATAGACAACTTCCCAAAGTCTCAAACCAATTGGTACTGCCACACCAACACTTGATCTCCCCCTATTTCCAACATATGATCCAAGAGTCAAAAATTATGGTTATGAAATCCCCCTAAACCACAGATCTCCGTACACATTTAAGTGCATAAAGCTGGTGAGACAACTCCTAACTTCTGTCTTAGATACTCAAATGTGTTTATTGGTAGAGGTTTTATGAAGATATCAACAACTTGTTCACTTGTAGGAATATACTCAACCTTTACTTCTTGCTCTGCAACCTTCTCCTTGAGAAAATTTTATTTGATGGCAATGTGCTTTATCCTTGAGTGCATAACCAGATTCTTTGAAATGTTGATTGCAGTTGAGTTATCACACCAGTTAGAAATATGGCTAGATATTTCTATCTGAATGTCCTTGAGGGTCTTATTTATCCATAAAACCTGAGAACAACATGTAGCAACAACAATATATTCTACTTCAACAGTAGATAAGGAGAATGAATCCTACTTCTTGCTGTGCCATGAAACTAACCAGTTACCTAAAAAGAATACTCCACTACTGGTGATTTTCCAGCCATCAATGTAGCCTGCCCAATCAACATTAGTGTAGGCCTATAAAGTAAAATATCCTTTCTTCAGAAACCACAAGCCATAATTAAGTGTTCCTTGTAGGTACCTGAAGTTTATTCTAACTACATTCACATGTGACTGTTTGGGTGCATCTTGAAATTTTACGACCATACATACCACCTGAAATATATCTAGTCTTGAAGCTGTAAGATATAACAAACTACCAATCATGGGTCTGTACAAGGTCTGATCTACTTCCGGTGACTCATCAACCTTTATCAACTTGCATCCGGTCACCATGGGGGTACTTATCTTTTTTTTGTCTTCCATCTAAAACTTCTTCAACATATCTATGGCATACTTGGTTTGTGACATAAATATTCTTTAATGTTGCTGTGAAATATGCAAAGCAAGAAAGTATGACAACTCTCCAAGCATTGATATCTCAAACTCTAACTAAATCTGATCATCAAACTCTTTACACAAGGTATCCTTGTTGCCTCCAAATATTATAACATTCACATACACAACAACAATAATCATGTGATTACCATCAACTTTGATGTACAGATTATTGTCTGCACTTTCCTTTTTGAAGCCTTGCTCCTTAAGATATTTATCTAACCTTGAATTCCATGCTCTTGGAGCTTTCTTTAAACCATACAATGCTTTCTTCAATAGACCCACAAAAGTTTAACCATCATGTAGAAAAAAACCTTCTGATTGTTCTATGTAGACTTCTTCTTCCAAATTTCCATTCAAGAAGGCTGATTTAACGTCAATCTAATATACCTTGTATCCTTTCAAGGAAGAGAATTATAAGAACATTCTAATATCCCCAAGTTTTTCAATTGGTGCAAAGGTTTCTTCAAAATCTATTCCTT
This sequence comes from Cryptomeria japonica, assembly GCF_030272615.1. Classification (NCBI taxonomy): domain Eukaryota; kingdom Viridiplantae; phylum Streptophyta; class Pinopsida; order Cupressales; family Cupressaceae; genus Cryptomeria; species Cryptomeria japonica. The sequence continues at coordinate 251,793,105 of NC_081406.1, forward strand.
CTACTTGAGAATACCCTTTACACAATAATATTGCTTTATGCCTGACAATCTTACCTTCTTCATTCATCTTGTTTCGGTAGACCCATTTAGTACCAATGACATTTTTATCTGCTAGTCTAGGAACTAAGTCCCAAGTCTTGTTCTTTTCAATCTGTTGCAGCTCTTCTTCCATAAAATCCATCCATTTCTCACTTTTGCTAGCCTCATTGAATGTCTTGGGTTCCATTTCATTCATGAGGCAGAAATTCACTTGTTCATTGTTCTGGGCAAGTCTTCTTCTTGTTTTTACATCATCATTTTTATTACATATAATCTATTCTTCTGAGTGATTTTTCTACACATATCTATTAGTGGTGTTTTTGGGTGCTTCTTTTGGTTCATTTTTTGACTGAATTACATTTTGAATCATCATATTGGTTTACTTGTGCTCATTTGCCTTTAAGCAGGTCTTCATCGACTCTTACATGCACACTCTCAATGACCCTTCTTAGTCTTTTATTATAGCATTTGTAGGTCTTACTATGAGTAGAGTAACCCAGGAAAATACTTTCATCTCTCCTAGAATCAAAACCACCTAAACTATCTTCATCTCTCTTGATGAAGTATTTACTTCCAAAAACTTTAAAATATTTAACTAATTGTTTCTAGTCATACCACAATTCATATGGTGTCATTCTATTATTTATTCTCAGCTAAAATTGGTTTAGTGTATATACAACAGTATGAAATGCTTCATTCTAGTACATATCTGATATGTTTACTTCATTCAACATAGCTCTTACCATCTCCTTGATAGTCCAATTTTTCCTTTCTACAACACCATTTTGTTGTGGTGTTCTTGGGACTAAATACCTTCTTATGATTCCATGTCTCTCACAGTAGTCTACAAACTCATTTGATGTGAACTCGCCACCTCAGTCAGATCTTAGACACTTCATCTTGGATCCAATTTCCCTCTCAACCATCTTCCAAAAGATTTTGAACCTCTCATATGCTTGTGATTTATCATGCAGAAAAGTGACCCATGTCATTCTTGAAAAATCATCAATGAACAACATGAAATATCTTTCACTGGCTAAAGCTCTTATTCTGGTTGGACCACACAGATTGTTGGCAGTTCAGTAGAAAGAAAGACTGTTGATATTCATTAAGGATATTGAGAAGGTTGTTGAAGATTATTGATATAACTGAAAAAGGATGATAACTATCTTTATAACATTATTTTGTCATTGATGTCAAGAAATTGATTTTCTGATTCAGTATGATGTTGCCATATCTTGAGAAGATTGATTTGAAGAAAATTAAGTGGTTGGTAAAAGACACAGAAAGAATGTGATAAGAAAGAGAAGGACTAAGTTATTCAATGGGCAACTATTATCGAGTTAGACAATGATGAGATCATGATGTTTAGATTATTTTGATATCATACATATGTTGTTGATTGTAAGGTTAAATATTATACTATGTCACCGAGCAAAGAACCTAGTCGGTAAACCCTAAGGTTATCGATATTGGTTAATGAAGGCAGAATGTCTACCGAGTAAAGTTTAGTATATACCGAGTTGCAACCGAGTTATGACAGAGCGCATTGGATGAATACAAGCATTATTTAATGAAGGACAATGATTAGCTAGAGATGTATAAATGATAGGTATGCCGTGCATAAAGTTTGTTAAGGATCTATGGCAATAGAAGATCGACATGAAGATCTACAGCATAGATTGAACCACAATAACCTTGTGAAAGCTCCAAGAAAGGAATGCAAGTCCCTAGGCAAGATAAAACATTTTTAGATTGAAGATTTGATGGCTAAGATTGATCATGGGAAATGTGATCAAGGAGATTAAGCGATTAGAAAATTGTTTATAAATAAGAAATTATTGATGAACAATGTATGCGGGCAAATGTAAGCACAAGGATGCTACATAGTGATTACCGAGCACAAAAGCTTGAAGACCTATTTGAATAACATAGTAGAGAGCCCAATAGAGGGACAAGATAAGTCCTATGACAAGATTGTTTTGAGCAAATAAGAATTTGCTTTAGCATTTTAGATGTGAAGTTGCAAATATATTTTTATTGCTGTTATTTTGTAAGTGACAGAAAATCTCTTAATCGAGTGGACTTAACAGTCTTATTTGTAAACCCTCTAGCAAGGTAACATTCTAAATGAGTGTTTGAAATCCTTTGACAAGGTCACTTCTAACAAAGTGAATATCCTAACAGATTTGAGGGAAATCCCTTAACCGGGTCACATCTAGCAATGTGTTTGTAATCTTTAATAGGATTTGCTTTTAACCGAGCATACTCTAGAAGAGTATATTTCTTAGTGGGTCCAAAATCCCACAGTGGTTTTTCCCTATTTGGGTTTTCACGTTAAATCTGGTGTTATATGTGTTATGATGATTATGTGTTTATGAGTTTGCATGTTTAGTAGTTTTTGGTTATATTACTGAAGTATAAGTTACCGAGGTTGAATCTGTTGATTTTATGGATTATTAAGTTTGTATGATTCACCCCCCCCCTCTCTCATCCTGTTAGCTATTGGCATTAGAACTTTTCATTTAGTATCAGAACTTAACAATTGGTATCAAAGCTTTGGACTCTGGAAGAAAAAGTTTAAAGGTACTTGAGGAAAAGATCCGAAGATGTATAAAAGGGATGCACCAAAGCTGAACAAGTCAAGTTTCTCCACATGGCAGAAAAGGATGAAGCTGCACTTATTAGGAATTGGAGAATATGCAACATATTATTTGGAGAATGATTACATTCCACCGAGCATCAATCCAATGACCTTAGAAGAGATAAAGGCAAAACAAGAACATATCCAAGCTATGATTGAAATAACATCAGCATTGACCGACTCAGAATTTAATGACCTAGAAGGCTGTAATGATGCAAAGGGAATGTGGACTAAGCTCATATCTATGTATGGCGGTGATGAACATGTTCAAAGAGAAAAAGTAGATAGTCTAAGAGGACAACTTGAATCCATGATAATGAATGAAGGTGAGAACATAACCCAATACACTACGAGGCTAAAGGAGACTACCAATCAAATTAAAGGAGCAGGAGGAACTATTGAAGAAAAGGATGTAACGAGTAAGTTGTTAAGAACCCTTCTACCTGCTTATGCCATTTGAGTCTCTGCAATCAATGAACTAAGGTCTGTACTAAACATGCCAGTTTCTTTGGATGCTACTATTGGTAAGCTACATGCATTTGAGTTAAGTAATTTTGATAACAGTGGGTCTTCGGTAAATAAAGTAGAATCTGCATTCAGTTCTTTTCATATTGGTGAATCTGATGATTACAATGATAGAATGAGTAAGTACTCTGAAGGGAATCACAGTGGAGCAAGTGAAAGATTTCGTAAGAACATGGAAGAAGTGCACAAACTGTATGAGGAAATCAAGAAGTAAGAAGAGTTTGAAGCACTATTAGCCAGAAGGTTACCAAGAGGAAAAGGTAAGTATAAAGGAAATCTACCTTTAAAATGTTCAATTGTGATAAAATAGGACATATGGCTTCTAACTACCCTGATAAAGAATATAGTGAAAAGAGAGAATACCAGGATAACAGGCAGAAAGACAACCAATACAGAGGACATTGAGACTTCAGAAGGAGAGACAGAAAGACATGCCTAGTAGCTGATGAGGAATCCAACGATGATAAATTTGATGAAACTGATACTGAGGAAGTTGTTTATGTGGCTATTAAAGATGGATTTGATGAAGAGAGGTATGAAGAAAAAGCTCTAATATCTCACATAAATAATAATGATTCTTAGATCATAGACAGTGGATGCTCACATCACATGATAGGTAATAAACACAAGTTTGTTAAACTAGAAGACTATGATGGAGGCTATGTAAGATTTGGTAATGATGCACCATGTCTGGTGAAAGGTAAATGATCTATAACACTTCTTGACAAAGATAAATGTGATGATGTATACTGGGTTGAAGGATTGAAATACAATTTGTTGAGTGTAGCACAACTAAACAATACAGGATACCGAATAGAATTTCAGAAAGGAATTGTCAAAGTTCATGACAAGCATGGAAAGTTAGCTGCTATCGGGACACAAACAAAAGGTAATACATTTCATCTTGACTCAACTTGGAACAAGTGTCTTTATGAAAAGATAGATGATACCTGGTTATGGCATAAAAGATTTTGTCATGTAAATTTTGATAATCTAATCAAAATAAGCAAGAAGCACCAAGTAAGAGGTCTACCAAGTCTGGAAAAACCTAAGAATGCTATGTGCCGAGGATGCCAAATGGGTAAGATGCCAAGATCAAGCTTTACAAGTAAGTCCTACACTTCTAAAGGAATTTTAGATCTAGTACATATTGATCTCTATGGTCATATGAAAGTTCAAAGCTATTATGGTGATAAATATTTCATATTATTTGTGGATGATTACTCAAGGATGATGTCAGTTATGTTTTTAAAAGAAAAATCAGAAGATTTTCAAATGTTTAAATGGTACAAGGCAAGAGTTGAAAATGAAATAGGAAGACAACTGGAATATCTTAGATCTGATAGAGGAGGAGAATTCACTTCTGATGAATTTAACCTATTCTACAATGATCATGGTATAAAAAGACAAGTATCTGCACCAAGAACACCTCAACAAAATGGGATAGCCGAGAGAAGAAACAGATCAATTGTTGACTGTGCTAGAACCTTGATGATAGAAAAGAGGGTACCTCAAACATTTTGGAGAGAAGCAATCAGCACTGCACTTTACACCCTGAACCGAGTTCAACTGAAGAAAGGAACTATGAAGACACCATATAAGATCTGGTATGACAAGAAACCTAATGTAAGTTATTTTAAAATCTTTGGAAGTAGATGCTATGTTCACAAAGATGATAGAAATGGAAAGTTTGATCAGAAAAGTGAAGAAGGAACATTTCTTGGTTATTCTTCTAGAAGTAAAGCATTTAAATGTTTGATCAAATCATCTAACAAAATAGTAGAAAGTGCAAATGTGAAAATTGATGAATTTGCAGAAAGAAATGATGAAGGAAATTCCAAAGAACCATAAGATTATGAAGAATTTGTTTATGTTCAATCGAGAAGTCCTACCGAGAAAGTTGCTGAAGAAAATGAAGATAATGTCTAGTTACCGAGTGATGAAGAAGATCATACAGAGTCTATCGAGCCTATATTAGCCAAATATGTCAGAAGACATCATGCATCAAGTCAAATTATAGGAAATAAGGATGATCCAGTAATGACAAGGAACAGACTAAGACAGAACACAGTTCTGATATCTGAATTTGAACCGAGAATAGTAAAAGAGGCATTTAACAGTGAAGATTGGGTAAATGCTATGACAGAAGAGATTAATCAAATCAAGAAGAATGACACATGGAAATTGATCCCAAGACTAAAGGACAAAAATGTAATATGTTCTAAGTGGATTTTCAGAAACAAGCTAAATGAAAAAGGTGAGGTCATTCGAAACAAAGCAAGACTATTTTGCAAAGGTTATGCTCAAGAAGAAGGAATAGATTATGGTGAGACTTTTGCACCTGTGGCTAGACTTGAGGGAGTAAGAACATTGTTGGCATATGCTGCTTTCAAAAATTTCAAGGTATATCAAATGGATGTTAAATCTACATTTTTGAATGGTATACTAGAAGAAGAAGTTTACATTGAACAACCTGAAGGATTTGTTGAAGACAAGAGTAAAGATCAGGTATGCAAATTGAACAAAGCTTTATATGGTATGAAACAAGCACCTAGAGCATGGTATGAGAGACTGCACTCTTATTTGATCAAGATTGGTTTTGTAAGGACAAGTGAAAACAACAATATGTACATGAAGAATAATGAGGACAATGGAATACTGATCTCAACCATATTTGTTGATGATATTATTTTTTGTGGTAATGACTCCTTATGCAAGAACTTTGGAAATGAATTGTGCAAAGAATTTGAGATGTCATTAATCAGTGAGATAAAGTATTTTATAGGTTTACAGATACTGCAAATGAAAGATGAGATTTTCATTACTCAATCCAAGTACATAAAGGAAATCTTGAAGAAATTTGGAATGGAGGATTTTAAACTAGTAAGTACTCCTATGACTACTAACTGTAAACTATCAAAGAATGATGAATCTGCATCTGTTGATGAGACACTTTACCGATCTATGATTGGAAAGTTGCAATATGTTGTGCATAGTAGACCAGATATAGCACATGCAGTACATATTGTTGCAAGATTTTCTGCAGATCCCAAGGAAACCCATATGACAACAATCAAGAGAATTTTTAGATACCTAAAAGGCACTGAATATTATGGCTTAGTATATGAAAAGAGAAATGATTTTGATTTAAAAGTTTATACTGATGCTGATTGGGTAGGCAACATTGATGACAGGAAAAGCACAAGTCGTGGAGCTTTATTTTTGGGAGAAAGACTAGTAAGTTGGCTTAGCAAGAAACAAGGATGTATTTCACAGTCAACAACAGAAGCTAAATATGTTGTTGCAGCATTGAATTGTGCCAATATAGAATGGATCAAACAACTGTTGGAAGGTATAAATGAGAAAGTTACCGAGCCAGTAACTATATTCTGTGATAATACGAGTGCCATTAACATTTCAAAGAATCCTGTAATGCACTCTAAGACAAAGCATATCTCTATAAAGTATCATTATCTCAGAGAAGAAGTTCAAGAGAAGAAAGTTGTGCTGGAATATATCAGTTCTAAGGAGCAATTAGCAGACATTTTCACAAAGCCATTACCAAGGGACACTTTTGAATATCTCAGAAGCAAGTTAGGGGTCCTACCCCTATCTTCTACTCATTGACAACATTCGGTGAAAGCATCAATTCGATGAATCTAAAAAATATTATGTGTGGATTGATGCTAATTTATGCACTTTAGAAGGTTTTCTAAAAGTGTGCAGGAAATAGTGAATAGAGACAAGTTGCTCTGACCAAGACTGAGATGATACATAGCAAGGCAAATCACTTCACACAGGAAGAAATCATGATTTAGTTCTTTTACTTTTTGGTATTGTTGTCAAAGGGGGAGAAGACTAAATGGTTGACTGAATGGTAAAGCCCTAAATGAAGAAGATTACAGAAGATAACAAGAGACTAATGACATGGGGAGAAGGCTACAAAAAGGAGAAGACTTCAGGAGATTTTAACAGCTCAAAGATAATAGGAGAAGTCTAACAACAATCTGAATCTGAATCAATTTGAATATCTTGTTGATATTACCATTTGCCAATTGGTTTTGCCATCAATGCCAAAGGGGGAGATTGTTGACATTTCAATAGAAAGAAAGATTGTTGATATTCATTAAGGATATTGAGAGGGTTGTTGAAGATTATTGATATAAATGAAAAAGGATGATAACTATCTTTATAACATTATTTTGTCATTGATGTCAAGAAATTGATTTTCTGATTCAGTATGATGTTGCCATATCTTGAGAAGATTGATTTGAATAAAATTAAGTGGTTGGTAAAAGACACAGAAAGAATGTGATAAGAAAGAGAAGGAATAAGTTATTCAATGGGTAACTATTACCAAGTTAGACAATGATGAGATCATGATGTTTAGATTGTTTTGATATCCTACATATGTTGTTTATTGTAAGGTTAAATACTATACTATGTCATCGAGAAAAGAACCTAGTCGGTAAACCCTAAGGTTATCGATATCGGTTAATGAAGGTGGAATGTCTACCGAGTAAAGTTTAGTATTTACCGAGTTGCAACTGAGTTATGACAGAGCGCATTGGATGAATACAAGCATTATTTAATGAAGGACAATGATTAGCTGGAGATGTATAAATGATTGGTATGCTGTGCATAAAGTTTGTTAAGGATCTATGGCAATAGAAGATTGACATGAAGATCTACAGTGCAGATTGAACCGCAATAACCTTGTGCATGTTCCAAGAAAGGAATGCAAGTCCCTAGGCAAGGTAAAACATTTTCAGATCGAAGGATGCGTTAAACCTAGTCAAGATTGAAGATCTGATGGCTAAGATTGATCATGGAAAATGTGATCAAGGAGATTAAGTGGTTAGCAAATTGTTTATAAATAAGAAATTATTGATGAACAATGTATGCGGGAAAATGTAAGCATAGAGATGCTACATAGTGATTACCAAGCACAGAAGCTTGAAGACCTATTTGAATAACATAGTAGAGAACCCAATAGAGGGACAAGATAAGCCCTATGACAAGATTGTTTTGAGTAAATAAGAATCTGCTTTAGCATTTTAGATGTGAAGTTGCAGATATATTTTTATTACTGTTATTTTGTAAGTGACAGAAAATCTCTTAACCGAGTGGACTTAACAGTCTTATTTGTAAACCCTCTAGCAAGGTAACATTCTAAATGAGTGTTTGAAATCCTTTGACAAGGTCACTTCTAACAAAGTGAAGATCCTAACAGATCTGAGGGAAATCCCTTAACCGGGTCACATCTAGAAATGTGTTTGTAATCTTTAACAGGATTTGCTTTTAATCGAGCATACTCTAGAAGAGTATATGTCTTAGTGGGTCCAAAATCCCACAGTGGTTTTTCCCTATTTGGGTTTTCACGTTAAATCTGGTGTTATATGTGTTATGATGATTATGTGTTTATGAGTTTGCATGTTTAGTATTTTTTGGTTATATTGCTGAAGTATAAGTTACCGAGGTTGAATCTGTTGATTTTATGGATTATTAAGTTTGTATGATTCACCCCCCCTCCTCTCATCCTGTTAGCTATTGACATCAGAACTTTTCATTTAGTATCAAAACTTAACACATATATGTATGCACAAGTTCTAAGGTATTTGAGGTATTATGTTCTTTGGTCTTGAAGATTACCTTAGTTTGCCTACCTTTTAGACATTCATCACAAAAGGTTCTTGCTGGTTTCATGATTGGTGGTATATGTCTCACATATCATTTCTTTCTCACCTGAACTATATTATCAAATTTTATATGGCCTAATCTTCCGTGCCATAGCCAAATCTTCCATGCCATAGCCAAATCTCATCTATTTGTCCCATCATGCGTTGGGAATCAAACAATTCCTTCAAATTGTACACATTTCCATCTGTCCTTTTACCTTCTGCAACAATCTATCCGATACTTTCTTTCCTTAAATTTGACAACCAATAGAGTCAAGTATGAATTTGTAACCTTTATCACACATCTAGCTCACACTTAGAAAATTATTCTTTAGACCTTCCACATAGTACACATCATGAGCCTTCAACTTTCCATCTATGTTCAGGGTTTCTTTTCCTTTTAGCTTGATGAAGGAGTTGTTTCCAAACCTCATTGAACCTCCTTTCCTATCTTCAAACTTGATGAACTTCTTTTTGTCTCTTTTCATGTGATTGGAACATCTTCTATCTACAACTCATAAATTAATTCTTTTTGCATGCATGGTAGTCTACATAATCAGACTAGATTCTGGTTTATCTTTATTCTTCTCAACCCAAACCGGGTTGGCTTCCTTCATCTTGTCTGGTACAATTTTCTGTTTTGGTCTCTGATCCAGTACTGAATTGTTTTTCGTTGTTATCTTGAGTTTGCAATGCTTTACAATATGGCCAAAATTTTGACAATGATACCATTTCACATTGACATTGAAAGATGAATTTGAAAATTTATTGTAGGACACTGACAAACTCCTCCTACAATCATAACTCCTATGACCAAAACCACTATATTTATAACAAGTAACATTCATCTCCTGAAGTACAACAAATGAGTTTCTGCTTTCAAAACTAGTAGGAGGCTTTCACATCAAACTACAATCAACAATTCTATCCAAACTCATTACATTGGTAATAGTAACCATGGAATTTGGGAACATACCAATATTGTCTCTTTGGACCGGATAAACTTTGATAATAAATGGTTGACTTTAGTAAACCATTTATTATCAATCTTGGTCTTGCCTTTATGATTAGTATTTCGGTACACTGAGTGAGCCTTCCGGTTTAAGGTTTGAGTATTCGTGTTCACAAGCTGACTTCTTGTGGCATCAACATAGGTCTTCTTCTCGGTAGCTTTGCTAACAGTAAAGGTTTGTTTTTCTTTACTTTCACTTGAAGAAGTAAACTGTATGTCCTTGCTTGTTGTATCTTTGCTGTTGGAACTCTGTCCTTCTTCAAAGCCTATACCTCTAGTATCTTTTGAGTGCTTTTGATTACTCAACATCTTATCCAGGGCTTCAATGCTGCTTTCATATTTTCTCCCCATCTTTAATTCATTCTTGCTCTTTTTAGGCTCCTTTGTAAGCCTTACAATTTTTTCTTCCAGATTCTAATGCTCCTTCTCCTTCTTTATCAATTTGAAGGATGTAACTTTACATATCCTCTTAGCTTCTTCCAACTGGAGTTTTAGATCATAATTTTTTTTCTTGGACTCATCCAGGGATTTCTTCAAACAATCTTGTTCTTCTGTAGCAACACACTTAGCCTTTTTGAGTTCTCTTCTTTTTTTACTCAACGCATCAAGAGAACTTATGCATTCACCTTCAAAGTCCACTTCAACTTCAATGTCCTCAAATTCATTAGTTTCATCAATCAATTAATCTAATTCCATAAAGAGATTAATTTCTCTTTCATGCTCATAACAACCCTCTTCTGAGGCACTTTCTTCATCTGTAGCGTCATCTTCAAAAATATATAGGCTGTTATGCTTTCGGTAGCTTCTTATTTCTTGTTGGTAGGCTTTCTTATTTTTATCCATGGCCGAAAGTCTGCTAGAGCTTTGTTGCTCCTCTCCAACATTCTCACCATAAGGACATTTTGAAGCAAAGTGTCCTATTTTACCACTATTAAAACATTTAAAAGGTAGATTTCCTTTGTACTTACCATATCCTATTTTAAGATTCCTTACAAATTTTTCCACCACTGTATCAAAGTCTCCACTAGATTCTCCATGAGTAATTTCTTCCTTACCCTTTTTGATAGAGTTGAAAGCAACCTCTTTCTTTGAAGTTCCTTCACAGGTTGTTATCATCTCATAAGAACTTAGGGACCCAAATAACTCATCTATTGAAAAGGTTTTCAGATCCCTGTCTTCTTCTATTGCAGAGAAATTTGTATCATACTTAGATGTGAGAGATATAAGTACCTTTTTGATAATGACTTCATTAGATGTATCCTCTCCAAGTCCTCTAATAGTGTTCACCATTTCATCAACTCTTTGAATATAATCAACAATATTCTCTTCATCTTTCATCTTCAAGCTGACCTCTTATTGTTTGTAGTTTAGCCTCCTTGACCTTGACATCTCTTTCGAACAATCTCTTCAATTTATCCTAAGTTTCCTTAGAGGATGAGTAGTGCATAACCTTAACAAATTCATTATCAGACAATCCACTGAGAATAACATTTTTGGCCTTGGCATTGTTTTCATACTCCTTAGCATCCATATCTGTAGGAGGAGAATTAGGGACAATATACCCATTTCTCACAGACATCCAAACATCAAAGCCTAGGGAGGACATATAGGTTTTCATTCTTCTTCTTCAGAAGGCATAGTTGATACCATCAAACATGGGATATTTGGATGAGGAGGATTCACTACTTGACATCGTCTTCTTAAACCAGAATCTACCCAAGCTAGAGAAAGCTTTGACTACCAATTGTAGAACACAAGATATCATTGAAAGTGGGGGGGGGGGGGGGTGAATAAGTGATTATAAACAATTTAAAATAATGTGTGCAACCGGTAATATAATGAAAACACTAACAAGCAATCACACACAGGAGAACATCACATAACACTGGATATATGAGGAAAACCCAATGTGGGAAAAACCTCGGTTAGAAATGCTATTGGAGATCTATTTCTCCAATCTAGCCTCACAATGAAATAACAGTTTACAATGTTTTAGGTAACCAACCCAAGGAGCACCAACCCCTAATAATTTATGGGCACCTACCCAAAGGAGAACCAACCCCTATTCTATTTTGAGCACCAACCCCTACACTGAGAACCCACTCAGTGGAATACAATGAGATATAAAACAATACAATGATCTGCACCTTGTTACAAATGAGTTTTGTAACCACTACAATCACTTCTCTCTATCAATTGAACTCTTTTATGTCCCATTGCTTCTTTTCTATACAGGTTCTCCATTCACTCTGTCTAAATATTTTTAACTCAGTTTTTGCCTTGCTGGATCTCCTCTCACACCTAGTCTTCTCTCCTTCACTCTCTACTGCTATCTTACTAGTTCAAACATTGCTAGTTAGATGAACTATTACACTCTGTAACTGTCTATCGGTTGCCTTAACCCTTGCCGATCACACCTTCCTTACCATTTCTTCGGGAAACACTTAGTCACTTCAATATTTTTCTATCAATGCTCAGACTGATCAACTCTCACTTCACAGAAACAAACTTTCTCATCAAAATATTATATCTTTGATATGCACATTTATGCTCATGCTTTCCTGCCAAAACATAAATTCAAACTTTACACGCCTAGGGTTTTATTCATTGACCATGATCTGTATCAAATAAAATCTGATCTTATTTATGAGATTGACAACCTGCAATAATTTAATCATCACTGCCATTCTTGATCCTTCCAACACACATTTTCTATATTTAGCAAACTTGATCCTTTTCATCTACCTTGATTTTGTCAACCCAACTATTTCCTTTTGATCTTCTACGAGCCACAATCCTCTGGAATCGATTTGTGTTTTTGTAGTCGACATTCAATATCGACCTAATTGCCAACTACCTCACCGATGTACTAGTCACCTATCATTGCATGTTTTCCACATGCAGTCCACGTGTTATCTCACTTATTTGATTTTGTCAGTTCAAACTTGGTCATCGACCAAATATACTACCTGTATACACTAACCAGTTAACCTTTATGTCATGCACTTCTCTGATCTGCCAGTTAGGTGATGTTAACTCAGACTGCTCCCAGTTCTGTATTCACATCTTCAATCTATATGATCTGCAACCATTTAATTTATTTTCTTTAGTTCTCTTTGCTTTCCCTTCAATTTGTCTCTTTGCTTTCTTATTGGTTGACATACTTACTAGTTGACATCAACATGTTAACAATCTCCAACTTGTATACCAACTGACATCCCATACCGGTGACATGATATACCGGTAAGATGCTATAAATACCAGTTGACATCAATGACAAAACAATGCCAATAATGGTTCCTCATCCTTCTTCTAAACCAAATGATATTACATTCTCATAAGATGAATCACCTTCTATAGAGGTTAAAGGTACGATCCCCTTATGATTACTCCTTGCATTTATGAATAAAAGATAAGAGGTACTTTAATTTATAATGGGTCAACACTTAACATTTATTGTGTTGACTTATTACATAAGATAAATTGGGATTATTCTTCTATCCAACTTATTCTTTGTGCACGTGGATTTGATAATGTTCCTAGAGAGTCACTTGGTATAGTCATATTACCTATTAAAGTAAGATTCGTGACTTTACCTACTCATATTAATTTCATGCCCAACCATCTTAATTATAACTTTCTTTTAGGTAGACCGTGGATTTATGCTATGGAAGTAGTCCCTTCTACCTTTCATCATATAATCAAATTAAAATATAATAATTAACTTCACACAATAAAGGCTGATCCCAATCCTTATAATTTCACTCATGATGAAGTGGGATATAGTCCCCCTTTAGTACTATGATTTTTTCAATAATACCATCTCCTATCAATGCTGATTCTCTAAAAAGGAATTGGGGTAAAATAGACTTACACCCTCCTAAAATGGGTATAAGATATCTCAATCTAAGAGTGAAGCCTTGAAGGAGCCTTCTATTTTTTTATCCAAGCTTCTTCTAAACTAATTCTTGCCTCTCCTTCCAACAAATGTCTTGATAATGATGTAGGATCTTTAGATTTTGATACTAATAATGAACCATCTCCTCTAGACATTTCAACATCTACACAAGGATACAATTGGCATGGTTTAGGATGTGTGCAACAAAGTTTTGAAAGTCATAATAAATCACACTTTTCTAATGAAAAACTAGGTTTCCAACTTCTTGCATCGTCTAGTGAATCCACATCTACTCATTCCACTATGTTATTAAAACAAGATAATGTTTTTCCAATCTTCTTCAAGCCAATTTAATCTCTCTTCTTTGGCCTAAAAGAAGAAGGAAACGTAGATAACATATTGAAAATTCTTCTTTTTATAACTATCATCAAATTCATGACCATTCTTCTAATGAGTGTCAAGCTTTGAAAACAAAAATATAATATTATAGTGAATAGTGATTTAGGTATCATAAAAGTAACATGTGACAATGAATGAAATATTTCTCATAATCATTTCAAATAACATTCATGTTCCTATTATGTTGCTCCTCACCCAATGACATTGTTAGATTACCTATTGGAGGATCATTGTCATTCATACTTAGTGAGAAACATAATAATATAATTATTCTTGTCTCTATGCCTAGGGGGGAACAATAATTATTTCTCTCTTTCCTCTTTCTTGGTATTCAATATTTCTTTAAGGGTTGTATTTTTCATAACATGATGTCCTTTCTTGCATAAAATTATCCTTCATGTGAGTACATGTGTGTTCCTTGGTTAGGACATATTATTTGTTTATAATGGTACATATCTTATGAATAATATCTCCTTAGAGGTTATGTAATCCTTCTAATTCTCCTTATTCTTGGGGGGCATTGATCTCTTCTATCCTTTCTAAGGATCCATTTTTCCTTTATTGAGCGGTGGTTTCTATTGATTTGATATCATTCCTTGTGTGAAGTTGTTGTTTACTCAAGGATTCTCTCTTATGCAAGAGGTGTTTGTCCTTGGCTACAATCTATTTTTCACTTGGCAATGTACATCTATTATAAAATTACCCTTCACTTTAGGTAAAAAGTGAGTTATCTTTCAACGAGAATCTCTTTCACCTAGAAATTGGAGGAAGGTAGATATTATTGTTCTCCTTCCCTTCTTTTGGTAGAAGATTTTATGTTTGTTAAAATGAAACTCTTCTTGGTGGTATATTTCTTTTGAGAAAAGATCTATTCTCCTCCAAGGATCCTCTTTATACTTTCTACAAGATCTCTTTTTCATCTATCTTATCCTTTCTCGAAGAGTATTCCCTATTTGGATTGTATTTATGAAGATTATTTCTTAAGAGGATATCTCCTTGGTTTTGAAGGTTGGGTATCCTTGTTTCTATCTTCCTTAAGATATCAACATAGGACTATGCTAACATGTTAACGAGGTGGCATACATATAGCCTTCTTTGTACTATATTGTACTATATTTTCATATGTTTTAAATGGGGTGTTTATTCTCAAAACCAAAGAAAACAATTTCTTACATAATATTCTTCATGATCAAAACCAAACACAACATTTATATTTGTCTTATACGGGGTACACATTCTCAAAAATAGAGAAAGAAAACTCTTGTAAGAGATGTTCTCAATTCCACGCACGCCCCTTGGCACTTTCATTTCAAGTCTTAAATAGGTTGTTGCATGCTAAAAACAAGAGAAAATAGACTCTTATACAACATTATTAACACCTAAAACTATACATCACTTGCACACACACACACATGAGGGTAAGTGGAAATAGTAAAAAATAACTAAAATAGTCTTACACTCCTCTCCAATGTGGATCACATTGAAAAACATATCTAGAATGTGTATCCATTTACTCTCCCATTCTTCTTCTTCTCATGGATCACCTACAAAAATACATCTAGAATGTGAATCCATGCTTCCTCTCCTTCTTCTCATGAACTCATGGATTTTCTATATGTAGTTATTTTTCAAGAATGATATTAGTGGTTGAGACATTTTGATATTGAGGTTTCTTCGGATAGTTGACTCGAGGTCTTGTTTTTGGTTTTTAGCTTTTTGTGTCTTTTGAGTTTTCTCTTTGTTTGTATTTATTTGAATTTTTTCTTTTGTCTTGTTTTGTGTGCCCTTGCATGTATTTGAGTGATTTAAGATCCTATGATTGGGGCCTTGGTTACTTGAAATTAGTGATGTCTTATACTCCTAATTGATCCTCTCTTTCATCTCTTTTGTCTACTTTACTACAAGTATTTGTTGGCAATTGACACTCATCAGATTAATTTTGTTGTCATTGATGACACCAAAATTAGATGGAAGTCATATACTAGCATTAGGAGAAATTCACCGAAAGACACCAGCATTGAGCATCTAGGGTTACGACCGACACCGACACCAACACCAACACTAACACCAACACCGACACCGGTATCCAACATTTCAGGGAATCCGACATCAAGGAAGTTTTATTTGTAAAATCATTTTGTAAAAGGTCGACATTGTATATCTTTTTGTATTGTAAGCCAACATAAGGCATAATGTTTGTAAATGGTATATAGGTTAGTGTGTTAGGTCCTTATGATATGATGAATGAGATTATGGATTCTAACATAATAAGATTGTGGATATAGAACCGTGTAATGCGAAAATCATTTGTATGTTGTATCATGCAATGATTTGTAGATGTTTCATAAGGAATTCTTGGAGGGAAGGAAATATCGATAGAAGTATTCAGGGTTTATGAACTGGTACAAAGGAGAGCCATAACCAGAACTCTTTTTGGTATAGAAGATGCATTTTGTGAGTTCATCATTATTGTTTTACTTTAGCAGAAGCTTGTAGTCAATGAGACTCTTTAGTAATGAGTAGTGTGCTCTAGGTAGTGTGCCTTCCTACATGTGTAGGCCCCCTCTCTATGTAATATCTTTCATATGGCCAGTGAATTGATATTGTGGGTCACAAATCCCATCATGGTTTTTCCTCTTTGAGGTTTTCCACATATAAATTCTATGTCTTATGGTGTTCATTCATGTGGATGGTTTATTTACTTCAAGTTACATGTTTATTCATTTACCGGTTTATATGTGTATGGTATAAAAGCATAAAATATTATCTTACCGGTAGAACACTGATTCACCCCCCCTCTTAGTGTTCTTGGATCCCAACAATTGATATCAGAGCTTGGTACCTCGAAAGAAGTTTAATAGCTTGAGGAATATCCTGAAATCAGAATCTTTAGGCATGGCCATGGAAAAGAAACTTGAGATGGCTCTTGAGGATTATGATGCTGAAAGGATGAAGAACTTGAAACTACAAGATGAATTGAATTCTACAAATGAATTCATTCTTGTCCTGCAAGAAAGGTTATCATCAACTCAAGCTAGGATGAAATAACTTTTGCAAAAATAGGATGATGATAATGTACTCAAGGAACATTGTAAAAAACTGAGTCAAGAAAACATGCTCATGCAAAATGAAATGCAAGCCCTGACTATGAGGATGTCAAAGGATATTGAGGATAGGAAGAAGAAAAAAGAAAATCTTGCTTCATCTCTGAAGAAAAAATCTTACTAATGTGATAGATTGGCTCATGAGAATGATATGTTAAAAACCAGCTTGGTACAATCCCGAAATAATGAGCAAGAACTTGAAAGACAAGTAATAACTCTGAGAGATGATCTAACAGTAAAAAGAGAAGTTTAGGATCAATGCTGCATAATTGGATGACTTATTCAAAAGACAAAGGCAGAGTGATGATTCTAGAGGAATTGGATTTGTACAAGGTGAAAGCTCCGGTACTGCAAATAAGGATCAGACTACCAGTGTGCAGAACTCATCAAAACAGAGGAAACCGGTAAAGGCAATCTAATGCTTATAAATTCAATGGTAGATTATTTTTTTGTAATAGATTTGGGCATATGGATAAACAATGTAGAAATAGAGAAAATCAAAACTACAATTATGTTCCTGGTCAATGCATAAATTACAAGAAGTATGGCCATAAGTTAGAAAATTGCAAAATGAATGTTAAATGTCATGCATGTGGAAGGTTTGGACATTTGGATAATCATTGTAGGTCAAGGAATGACACCAGATATGTCAAAGCAATTCAAAAGAATAATGTTACATGTTATGCATGCAACAAAATAGGTCATATTGCTAAGTACTGCAGAAGCAAGACTCAACCGATTAGCAATGATAAAGATAATGAGAAAGGAAAGTAGAAGGTAGATAAAATAAAACAAGATCACACCAAGAGATGGGTTAGAAAATATGAAGGACCAAGTGGGGATGCAACAACACTGGTAACTCCATCTGTAGAATAGATCATTCCTCCATCGACAAGAAATTCCACTGGTAACTGAGGCATAATCCTTAGGGGTTGGAAAACTCATTGCAAATAATGCAAATTTCCTGGATTTGGAAGAGATCTAGAGAGTTATGTTCATCATTGATGAAGGTTTTACCGACATAAGACTATGAAACTGACATTCAGTAGGGTAGATCATGAAGCATTTATGATAGTGAAAGATTAGGGTTTATTCACTGAGAAAAAGGGGAAAGTGGATTCATCTCCACTCACCCAACACTCAAGCATTGAGAGTGAAGTAAAGACGAATTTTAGGTGATTAAGAGTGAGAAATGATATTCTGTAAGGATTTCCAGTAGTTATTTAAGAAGCACTCAATCTTCCAACCGACATTCACTTTTAGGTATTTCTTCATGGCATCCAGATCTTCAGCTCCTACTTTCATTACAAATCCACCATTTTCGAAGTCAAGGATAGGCTAAGACTTGTCTTCAAGGAGGTTCCCTTAATAGCTATGAAGGAAGACTCTGCGAGATCATTCTCTAGGGTTCCTGACGACATGATGCATGTTGAAGATGTAAGGGCATACATTTACTGCACCTTGGAGGATCTAGGTATAGAGGAAATCAAAGGCATGTATCAATCTGTGATACTGGACAACCCCGAAACCATCAAACCGGAATACAAAGCCATTGAGGATCTAGGGTTAACTAGTATTTTATACATACTAGAATTGAAAGATGAGATCATCAAATACGTTCTGATTAGGGTTCACAATGAGTTCATCTGGCTGGATCGGCCCCACATGATCACAAAAGAGGCTATTCAAGTAGTCATCGACTTACCCAAGGTCAGACAAGAACCTGGCAAGAAGATCTCTAACACAGAGGTTGAGAAGCTCACCGGTGCAACCCATGATAGAAGACCAATAAGGATCAATACAATTAATGACACAGATGTGAAGTTTGCAAGCATGACAATCGGTTATAAGGTAATTCAATATAGTTGATTGAATTCTGTTGCTAGTTCTTGCATCCACGCTGCATATCAGATGCTGTTGAATAATGTTAAATATGACATGTGTGAATGGTTGAGAACTGAACTAATGTTGAATGTTGGAAAGATTAAGGATGTTAAGAAAGGAACCTTTAGATTTGGAAACCTCATTGTTTGTTTGATGCTTTACTTCATAAATGATCTACCTAGTCTAGGGAAGAAACGTTGGGCTCATGACATATCAGTAGGTATGAAAATCAAGGAAGCAATCACCGGTCTTGGTACCGATAGAGATGAGAAACTTTGGGGTTATTTCAAAACATTTCAGAAAAATATGAGGTAGAGGGAGAAAATATCAAAGCACATTGTGGAGAAGTACTCCACTGATATTTGTTTCATGGTGAATATCAATGAAACTTCATGGAGGCAGTAGAACCAAGGACCATATGGGTCACAAAGCTTGGATATGAGGTGGATGATAACATTTTGGATCTTTATGCAAAAATTCTGCTAGATGCTCCATTGGATGACAAACCAAACACTTTGGCATGTCAGATGAAAAGGCTCTTGAAGTCAAAATTGGCTTCAACAAAAAGAGGAGAGAAGAAAATATATAAGATGTTTGCATTTGTGCATAATGTCATTCATAGGATAGATACTAAAATGGGATCTAGATCCAAATCGACAATAGAACCATCAGTGGCTAGTACTCTAGAGGTGAAGAATCCTAGAACTTACATTTCTACCATTAGTTCTGATTCTGATCCAGAGGATAATGAACCTCTAGCATTTAGAAGGGTACAAAGAAAGAAAGTAGACTAGCCACCGGTAGAGGAGAAGAAGGTGGAGCCAAGGAGGAAACTTGTTAGAAAGGTAACAAAACCTACTACACCCCCACCTCTAGCAAGGAAGCCTACTTAGAAGAGGAAACTAGTCACAACCACTTTGACAACCCCCAACAAAAAGAAGAAGAGTGATGATGCTACTGAGTCTAGTAAGGCTAAAATGACTTGTGTTGAATTAATTGATGAAATAACAAAGGATATAATTTTGAAAAATGTATCTATTTACTATAAGGATTTAGAGGATAATGAGCAAAATGAGATAGAAGAGGAAATTTTGTTGCACATAGATATCTATAAGAAAGCCTTAGTAGAAATTTTGAA
This sequence comes from Cryptomeria japonica, assembly GCF_030272615.1. NCBI lineage: Eukaryota > Viridiplantae > Streptophyta > Pinopsida > Cupressales > Cupressaceae > Cryptomeria > Cryptomeria japonica. The sequence goes on from NC_081406.1 coordinate 251,813,426, forward strand.
GGAAATTCCTCTATCACTATACAATAAACTAGATGCTAGAAGACTTGATGCAGTCAAGAGGAATAGAGAGATTAAGGAAGTAGAACTCTTAAATTTGTGTGGTGCAATAAGTAATGAAGAAATGAAGAGATTTCTAGATGTTTCTAATAGGATAGTCTTTAGTAGTAAACCCCGACAAATAAGCCTAATGATGGGTAGAGTTAATGAAGTTATAAATGAGACCAGTGAGAGTTGAGAAAATTTATTCTAAAAGAATCCAGACTTTCTTACCTCTCAAGAAGAATTTGTTAAGGGAACAACCTCCACCATTCCAGATAAATCAAAGGGAAAGGTATTTTGGGTAGTTCAAAACCAATTTTGAATATACCGACAAAAAATAGGGGTGTATAGACACCACTGGCTACAAAGGAGAGTTTACAGTTTATACTGGTATAAACTATTTTTGAGCAAGGCAATATATAGGATACTAAGAATATTGTGGATAAAACTCCACCAAGATTAATTGTTACTACACCAAGTAATGAAGCCATCGGTGCAAAGGAGGTTAAGGTAAAGGTAAAGGGAACTGAAACTACACTGGAAGTAGATATTGATTCCCCGACAAAGATCTTGGCAATTGACACTTCTCAAGTTCTAAAGAAAACAATAACTGAGATGAGTCCCACTGAATTAATGATGGTAGCTACCCAAAAGCTACTAAAGGAGGTATCTATAGATAAGGGAATAATAGAATAATCAGTTATAGTTTTGCATAGATTAATATCTGATTACATGATTGAGAATGAAGCAATCCCTTTCAGAAAGCTTAAGACACTAATCGAGCACATATCTAACAATTTTCAATGACTGCAACATATATCAGACTGACGGGCACTAGAGAGATTTACTGTGGCTAAAAGAGCTACCTTTGACCAAATCATTAAAACTAAGAAGAAGAAAATTGAAGATAAACTGATTCTTATTGAGAATTGTTTGAAACAGGGTACAAATATCTACAGAGTCTGTTGTAACATATAAATTCTTACAACAAATGTAGATGGTAGATTGAAGAAATTAGATGATAAGGTAGCTAACATTGCAAATTCCTTTGATGTTTTGACCTCTCTAACAACATCTGTTGACGGTCAAATTTTGTCTTTGGAGAATCAAATTTTTTCTTTTGAGAAGGAGAGAGAAAAGATCATTTAGAGAGAAAGGATTCTTAGAGGATTAGTGAGTCCAAGATTGGATTCATTGGGTAGACATAAGAGAGAGTATAAGGAAATGATTGCAAAACCCATACTGACAGAAGTCTCAGAGAAGGAAACACTTGCACACTTACTAAGTGGACTAGTATCCATATCTGAAGCCTTCAAAACCATCCAGGATACATACTTACAGGTAATCAACAAGGCTTACTCAAAAATTTTGAAATTGGTCAAGCTCCTATAGAATAATCAGTATTTAGTCATTCTTTTGTTCCGAACCAAATTCTTTCAATTCTTTCACCAATGTTTGGCATTGATGCCAAAGGGGGAGTGTATATATGTGAAAAATATCAGAAAAACATCAGACTAAACAATATGGGAAGGATATCAAAAGGAGTGTATTAATCAGGAGGATCATATGTCATTTTTCAGTTGGACCGATAGGGAATCCATTTTTCACATGAGTGTTGCCATCAATGCCAAAGGGGGAGATTTTTGGCAATTGACACTCATTAGATTCATTTTGTTGTCATTGATGGAAACAAGATTAGATGGAAGTCATATACCAGCATTAAGAGGCATTCACCAACAGACATTGATATTGAGCATCTAGTGTTACAACCGACACCAACACTTTAAGGAAGCCAACATGAAGGAAGTTTTATTTGTAAAATCATTTTGTAAAAGGCTGAAATTGTATATCTTTTTGTATTGTAAGCTGACATAAGGCATATTACTTGTAAAGGGTATATAGGTCAGTATGTTAGGTCATCATGATATGATGAATGAGATTGTGGATTATAATACAATAGGATTGTGGATATAGAACTGTGTAATGCGAAGATCATTTGTATGTTGTATCATGCAATGTTTTATAGATGTTTTGTAAGGAATTCTTAGAGGGAAGGAAATACCAATAGAAGTATTTAGGGTTTATGAACTGGTACAGAGCATATCCATAACCAGAACTCTTTTTGGCATAGAAGATGCATTTTGTGAGTTCATCATTATTGTTTTACTTCAGCAGAAGCTTGTAGTCATTGAGACTCTTTAGTGATGAACAATGTGCCTTTCTGCATGTGCAGGCCCCCTCTCTATGAAATATCTTTCATATGGCCAGTGAATTGATATTGCGGGTCACAAATCCCACCATGGTTTTTCCTCTTTGAGGTTTTCCACTTATAAATTTTGTGTGTTATGGTGTTCATTCATGTGGATGGTTTATTTGCTTCAAGTTACATGTTTATTCATTTACCAATTTATATGTGTATGGTATAAAAGCATAAAATCTTATCTTACCGACAAAACACTGTTTCAACCCCCCCTCTCAGTGTTCTTGGATCCCAACAGTATTTTTATATAGTAATACTTTTGTTAAATTGGGGGATAAATTTAGCATCGTAAATTGTCACTGGGCCAATTTACACCTCATGTTTATGATCCTACTTTAGCGTGTCTTTCCCTCATCTCCTTTCTTGGTTTGTTCAGTGTCTTGACTCCAAATATAATGCCATGTATACCCATTAATTGATTTACCCGAGGGATATCCTCCTCCCTAGAGCTTAATTAATGTCCCTAAGTAAGAAGGACCAAGATGCTAGCTCTCTAGTCCCTTTTAGTTGGGCCTTATTTTGAAATGGGAGAAGGGCCCTATCTCTTTGGTAGGAATTCAAATTTATGGCTCCACATGACCATTGGAGGTTTTCCTAATTGGTAAATGAACTAGATACCCATATATAAAGGCATTTGATCAACCTAATTTCATCCTAACTAAGGCTCCATGAAATCAATTTTTTTTGCATCCCTAAAGCATTCATCATCAAGCATTTTTTCAGAGATCTTCAAGGCTACATATTCTTCATTCAACCTATATGGAGAAAAATTACATCATTCATATGCAAGCATGTATGTGAGATTAGGGTTTTGTCATTTTCATGCTCTTTCTTACAACATATGTGAATCTTATATTCAATAAGAAAAACATCATTATCAAAAATTATAGATATGAGGTATACCTTTCCATTATTTATTTAAGTATTTTTAGTTATTCATTCAAGGTCAATTCCTAAACTAGGTTTGAATTAGGCAAACTCATATTACCAACCATTTTCACTTATCTACTATGCGTAGGAGTAGGTGTGAAGCTAAAACTTGTAGGATCGACATAATTCATAGAGATATACATGTTCTCCTTTGGACGATGAAAAGTGTGGAGGACCAGAGCGACGAGCATTCTGATCCTGACAATTTAGGATGACCTTTTGGGAATAGATCCAAACACTCATATTTCTCAGATCTAGATTTGTTGCACCATTTCATGACTATAACTCACTATTTAATGCATAATTACTTCAATTTCAACACATTTACCCTAATTTCAACATTTTCACAATTTAACTTAAAAGAGGACACCAAATCTTAACCAGTGAATCTAATAAGAATTTTTAGCTCTATCCTTGCTAATTTGAGGTTAGATCTATTAGATTCGCCCCTCTTTAATGTAGTGGTCCCTAAGAAAAATTAGTGGTTTTACTACATCTAGTGGTGGAAACCCTAATTTTCACCACATTACAACAAAAAATCAGGATATCATTTCACTCATCATTCATTATCACAAAATATCAATATTGCAAAAGAGTAAATTGTATTAAGGAAAACTAGATCACTAAAAGACAATAGTTACATATATGCTATTCCAACCTTCTTGTAAGAGGAAGGGTTGATGCATTAATAGAAAAGAAACTATCTACCCTAACTACTTAGTTTCTCTATTCCTAAGAACTAGGAGGATGGCTTTTATTGTAAGCATAAAATAAGGAAAGGAAATTGTGTTTTAACATGACTCAGTCCACTTTCAGTGAATCTAGCACAACAACTTATCCTATATTTATTCTTCCATTAAACACATGAGAATTATGAGTTAGGAAGATGTCTCCTAACAAAACTAGAAGTCTTTCATGTTTTGAGCACTTGGTTGACTCCTTTAAGGACCCAATTCATGAATTCTTGATGTGTTGGCATGAGCTCCTTCCTTTGGACTCAAAATTGTTTAAGAATTTGCTTCATGAATGCTTGGTGTGCTGAAATAAGATCCTTCCTTTGGAATCAAACTCCTTCATTATAGCTGCATCCATAGGTTTAACATGCATACGACATTGCATATTTATAACTATTCTAAAATAACATTCATTCAAACCATAATGCAACCATTAATATACATATCACATAGAGTTTGATGAAAGATTAAGGTATCATACGCAATTTTAGGATTCATAGGTTTCAAGCAAGTTTAAGATTAAAGCATACTTAAAAAAATAAAGTGACATGTCCTCAATGTTGGCATTTGGCATTTTAACAGACAATGGGAGATTGTTTGCATTTCAATAAGGATATTGAGAAGGTTGTTGATGATTATGGATATAACTGATTAAGGATGTTTACTGTCTTAATATTACTATTTTGTCATTGATGTCAAGAAATTGATTTTCTAATTCAGTATGATGTTGCCATATTTTGAGAAGTATGATTTGAAGAGTATAAAGATGTCGGTAAAAGACACAGAAAGAATATGATGAATAAGGGGATGAATAAGGTATTCAATGGGCAACTATTACCAAGTCAGACAATGATGAGATCATGATGTTTAGATTGTTTTAACATCATACATATGTTGTAAATTGTAAGGTTAATACTATACTATGTTACAGAGCAAAGAACCTAGTCAGTAAACCCTAAGAAACCTAGTCGGTAAACCCTAAGGTTATTGCTATCAGTTAATGAAGGCAGAATGTCTGCCGAGTGAAGTTTAGTATTTACCGAGTTGTAACAGAATACATTAAATGGTTACATGCATTATTTAATGAAGGAAGCTGATGGGATGGAACTAATTAAATGATTGGTATGCCGTGCATGAAGTTTGTTAATGAATCTATGGCAAAGGAAAATTGGCATGAAGATCTACCGCTCAGATTGAACCGCAATACCCTAGCACAAGTTCCAAGAAATGTATGCAAGTTCCAAGGCAGGGTAAAATGTTTTCAGATCGAAGGATACATTGAACTTGGTCAAAATTTGAAGATCTAATGGCTATGATTGATCATGGGAAATGTGATCAAGGAGATTAAGCGGTAGCTAATTGTTTATAAATAGGGAACTTTTGATAAACAATGTATGCGGGCAAATGTATGCATAGGGATGCTACAAAATGATTACCGAGCACAGAAGCTTGAAGACTTGTTTGAATAATAGAGTATAGAAGCCCAACAGATGGACAAGATTAGTTCTATGTCTAGATTGTATTGAGCAAATAAGAATCTACTTTAGCATTTTAGATGTGAAGTTGCAGATAGATTTTTATTACTTTTATTTTATGAAAGTGACAGAAAATCTCTTAACCGAGTGGACTTAACAGTCTTATTTGTAAAACCCTCTAGCAAGGTGACATTCTGATTGAGTGTTTGAAATCCTTTAACAAGGTCACTTCTAACAAGGTGAAGATCCTAACAGATCTGAGGGAAATCCCTTAACTAGGTCACATCTAGCAATGTGTTTGTAATCTTTAACAGGATTTTCTTTTAACCGAGCATACTCTAGAAGAGTATATTTCTTAGTGGGTCCAAAATCCCACAGTGGTTTTTACCTATTTGGGTTTCCACGTTAAATCTGGTGTTATGAGGTTTATGATGTTTATATGCTTTTGAGTTTGCATGTTTAGCAGTTTTGGTTATATTACTGAAGTATATGTTACCGAGGTTGAATCTGATGTTTTTATGGAAGATTAAGTTTGTATGATTCACCCCCCCTCTCATCTTATTGGTTA